>NC_038250.2:5654194-5809467 GCF_000004515.6 Glycine max
TTTAAAAAACACAAAAAAAAAATTTCCTAAAAACTGTTTCTTTTTTTACCAAAAAGGGCCCCACCAAATGCCCTCTTTTTATTTTATACCCCCCCCCCCCCCCCCCCCCCCCCCCAAATATTTTATTGAAAAAGGAAAACAACAAGAACACAAAAACAAGAGTTATTTATAGCATTGAAGCTGCAGAGATATCCAAAGAAGCTGATCAAAATCAAAATTTGAACCAGAAAACAGTAAAACACCAAAAGGAACACATGCAAGAATGTTAATTACCATTGCGTGGAGGGCTCTCAGCTTTGATCCTGGCACTTAAGCAGCACCCCATGAAGAGAGAAGCGAAGAAGAAGAACACAGAAGCAAGAGAGGGGGAGTAGAGTAATTAGGTAACAAGTTGAAGTTCTCAAAAGGGGTGCAGATGAGAGATGATGAAGCCAGAGGAAAAGAAGAGAAAGCCCGTGAAAAGGAGAAAAAAAAAAAAAAAAACAATGCAAGTGTGAAAGGAACTATTTCCACATGAAGGGTTAGCTGTCAAGCGCGGTTTTTAACAGCCTTATTGAATGCAAATGCTGGCTTCCTGTTCCAAAGTCTAGCTTGTTTCTTTTGTTTTCTGTGTGTGTGAACGTGATTGCCTTGTGGGTGATCTTGGAAGCTTCATGCTTTTTTGACTTTTGACCATCAAGGGAGAGAGGGGGACGAAAGAAAACCACAACTGGTTGACTTGAGAATTTTTCACGTAAAATATATATATATATATATATATATATATATATATATACACACGTAAATAATAAAAAAAATATTTACGTGAATTACGTTATAGGTCATCGATGAAACCCACATGTTGTACAGGTGAAGAGTCTATGTTTCTTGTGTACAGCGTGTCCTCCAAAAATGAGTTTCGTCAGTGTATTGTTTATGTTTTTTTTTTCTTTTACGGGTAATGTTGTTTTATTTTGTGAATGTAATGTTGTTTTATTTGATAGATTACCATTTATCTATTAAGGATTTGGAAAAATAATTTACATCATTAAATTTGTCTAATTTCATTTAAGGATCAATTATATTTTTTAAAACACTATTATAAATTAATTCATATTCAATAACTGATAATTTTACACTAATTCAAACTATCAAAATTAAACATATTTTATTTATTTAATTTATTTTTGTAAAATAATTAGATCACTTAAATATATGTATTTTTTATAAATATTTAAATATATGTATTATTTTAAAATATTATTCATCATAAATTTTATTTATTATAATTTAATATATATAAATTACTGAACTTAAAAAAACAAAAAATACAGTTAATTTTTAAATAAAAATAAAAAAATTTAAAAAACAAAAACAAAATAACTCAAATAAATAAAACATTTAAGTTTTAAATAAAAACAAACAAGATAATGAACAATGTAAAAAATAAAAAAACAAAATAAATCAAACAAAAACAAAAAACAGTTAATTTTTAAATAAAAAACAAAAACAAAATAAATCAAATAAATAAATAAAAAATAAAAAAACATTTAATTTTTAAATAAAAAAACTCAAATAAATAAATTAAAAAATGAAAAAGAAATCATTCTCAACTGAATTTAAAAAAAAAAAAAAAGAGTCTTATGGAAAATCGATGTAGTAAAATGAGTTTGAAAAAAAAAATAAAACGTTAAGAAATTGATTGTCCGGGAATCGATTTCTTAACCTCAAATGAAAAAAATAAAAATAGAAGAAAGATAAGAAATCCATTTTATGAAAGAGTAATTTGTGTCAAGATAAATATTTTATTTTTTTACTATTTGTGTTAAAAAAATCGTCGACCTGATGCCACAGTTTTGGTTAGATTATAGCAAGGGGACTATGATGTCATATATGAATTTATTGATCCCATGCTTGCTTTTTAATATTTTTGGTTTTGTGGGATTCATAGCTTCAAACCTTAGTGTCCTTATCCTTTCCCTTTGTTGCTTTGCTCGCTGTCTCTCTTAGTCTTGGTTATACCACAACTTTGAATGGCCACAACCTTCCAATTAGGACCATTAGGTGAGAGAATTGCTTGTGAATTGTGAAAGTTCGATGCCTTTTTGTACCCCACAAGACAATTCAATGTCTTTTTTATGCTATTGCTGACTAATATCACTCATAAAAATAAGTTGGAAACACACAATTGAGTAATTGACGGTGTGAATACACTAGAGAGTTTTGAAGATAATAACATGATATGATTAAAGTGCGTCACAATTCTTTATGCTAAATGAGGCAACTCGAATTTTTCAGCTAAAAAGTTTGAATTAGATATATGTCTGGTTTCGACAAAGAAAAATAAATTGTTGACTATAAATATTTCAAAATTACCATAGCGTTTGTCTTTCATGATATTTAAATTTTGATTTTTTACTTTCTTAAACATTATAATTTATTTGCCATCCTACCCCAACCCTGTTGATAATTATAATTAATTTATAGTGAATATGTTTTATAATCTATACTATTAATAAAAAGAATATCCATTTTTAGTGTATATAAATTTTAAACAATTTTATCTTTTATAAGTTTTTAAACTTTTATTATTCTTACTCACTCCTTTGGTGTTATTAGATTTTTTTAAAATTTAAAACAGGTTAAGAAGCACGAGTGCCTCTCTCTCCCGCTAGTATTCATAAATTAAATATTAATATTTATACTCTTACATAATCTACTATAGAATAACACAACACTTAGCTAAACTCTTTTAATAATAATATCGACGAAAGCCGCTAAAGCTGACCACGATTTATTATTGAGCAGATTATTATTATTATATAACCAAGGGAGGGTAACGTTAACAGGAAGACTGTCCATAAAATAATTATTAATTTAGGGACTTAGAAAGAAAAGATTCCTTATAATTTAGTATGAAATAATATGTAGATTTTGTCGGACGACGTTGTGCTTAATTTTTATTTTTATTTTAAAAGCGTGTGATGTGCCCAAAAAAGAATAAAATAGAAACAAACGCATCAGGGAAAAGTTTTAACTTTTCTTTCCAATTTATTTTTGAAGAAAATATATATTTTGTATTTCTCATATAAAAAAGACTTATTTACAAAAAGAGTCTTCCTACTTTTTTCATATCACTAAATTGGTTCTCTTATTCTTTAATTTATTATTGGAATTCCTTTATTTTTTTCAAATTTACTATCTGAGTATCCAGAGAAAAAAATCGAATGTTGACGGTTAGTTTAAAACGTTGACCACATAATTGAATCATTTTTTTTGTCTTCGCAATGCTTCGAATCTGAAGATCGTTAATGATTCCACGATAGATTGGTCAATGTCGAAGTTTTTTCTTTTGGCAAACGATGATACCATCCACGGAGTCGAGTTTTCGCCTATGTCATTTGTGATGGCGTCGTTGCAGTGTTTGATGTAGAGGAGGAGGAGCGATGTAAAGGAGATTATGATATGGTTGTTAAAACAAACACCCCACCGTTATGCCTGGTTTGAACAATGACAAGGAGTTGTTGTTATTGTTTTTTAGATAATTTTTAGTTACCTACTAACTGATGAAGGTAAATTGAAAATATCTTTTAAACGATTAATTATATGGAAATACGTGGCAATCAACATTTTAAGTTAATAGTCAACGTTCAATTTTTTTCCTAGAAACTCAAGTAGTGAATTAAGAAAAATAAAAAGACTCAGATAATGAATTAGAAAATAAGGAGACCGATTTAGTGAAATAAAAAAATAGAAAAACACTTTTTACCATTAAACCTAAAAAAATGAAAAGAAAAACTTATTTCTAAAGATTACTTTTTTCTATTTTAATTAAATAAAAAACATTATTATATACTTCTTTTCTCTGTCTTAACCAAATTAATGATAGACTTGGGGGTTTGACATATCAAGCCTAGGCATCATGACTGTACCTATTTTAGTAATATCCTATTGACAAAAGTTGGTGTACATGATTTAGAGGTTGACATTGGGTGTGAGAATTAAGAAACCGTATTTGGCAATTGGCATGGAATAAAAGGACCTTGCTTGGGGCCAATCATGAAAAGACATAGAAAAAATGCCTAAAATAATAGTACTAGTATATTTTCCACTTGCTTGGACAGTGAGGAGTAAAGACCAAACTTTCATTTTCAAATAATGTACTCATACAGGGCAATCCCTAGCCTGCCATAGTAACCATACCATGAAGTGACTTTAGTGCCGACACTTCAATGCCAGACATTGACTTTGGCATGAATCCATTTAAATCTAGTATTAAATCAGTGCAATTAATTTTGGAAGGTCTAAATCCTGTAAAAGATAGGCCTGTAAGGCTGTAACATTCATTATACTAGTACTTGTAATATATTTTTATTCATTTATTCATACTTTTTGGTAGAGCCACTAGAGTAGATACAATGTGTACAAGATAAAGATAAATGATACTTAATGTCCAAAAAAAATATATTGGTTTAAAAGTTATTCCAATTATTTTTTATTTATAAGATTCAATTATTTAACTCATTAAAATTTAAAAAAATAATTAATTTAATTGATAATAATAAAATTATGTTAAATTTATAATTTTTTTTAAATTATATTGTTATTAATATTTTTTTTTCTTTTAATTATTTATTAATATATTTTTTTATCTTCTTTTAATGAAGGATATTTCTAAAATAATTAATTCCAAAAATATTATAGATTAGATTAGATCTGATAAAAAGAAACAAATACAATTTTAAACTTAGGTCTTATAAATAAAAAAGGAGGGAAGGGAATAAAAGTTAAATTTTTATTAAAAATATATTGTTGATGTCTTTCTTTTTTTTTTAATGTGATTTTTAAGAATTAATTAATATTCTTAAGACACATCCAATTTAATTTTATTTAGTGTTACTTACAATGCTTAGCCTTAAGTTATTACTTGTTTGATCAAGTATAAGATGTGCTTACTAAATATCTTAAAAAAAATCTAATTGTGTGTTTTTGCTAATGATATTTTTTTGGACTTAAATATCTGGTAATTATTTTCGCTGAGGGTTAAACTCGGATATTACTCGATTAATTCAATCTTAAATCCAATACACTAATCATTTATGTTCAACCACTTGGTTGATTTACTAATGATATAATTTTGATTGAATAATAAAGAGAAATAATTAACTTTAAACTTAAGCTTTGAAGATAAAGTCTGGAAACAAAAGATTTTTGGTTCAAATAGGAATAAAAGTGAGTATATGCATTGTAACTTTAGGAAAGAGTTAACAATAACATGACTTGAAAGTAAAGATAGGAGAAGATGTCATATCACAAGTTTATAAAGTTTTAAGTATATGGAATCAATAATGCAAAACAATGAGAAAATTAATAAGGAGGTTATAGACAAGATACAAGTAAAATGGCTAAAATGGAGAAAGAAAACAAGGTTATTTGTTTGCAAAGTATCTATCAAATTCAAATACTAAGATTTATTGTATTGGTATATGCTTAATTATACTCTATGACTGAATATTTATTTGGTTTTTAAATGACAGTATATATATATAAGAATAGCATAAATACAAGATTAAGACAGAGTACGGAAGATGAAACATGACGAAAAACAAAGATTTTAGAATAAAATAGTGTTGCTCTTCTTTCAGGTCAGATATGGAGTATAATTTACCCAATAGGCCAATACAATATCTCAAAGCAAAACTTAGTACACGACAAACCTATGTATATAATCCATTATCTTGCTAAGTTTAACTTGTACAAATACGTATTTAAAATACGTTAGCCGGTATGAAAGATTAAAATCTACTAAGTCATAAATTGTGAGAAAAGCAGAAATTATTATAAAAAAAAATACTAAACCCTAATACATAAATACAGTATACTTTCCTTGTTTTTGTTGATTATTATTCGTCTGATGGTCAAATATTACTATGGAAACAAAAAATATATACTGGCCTATTGGGGAATAAAAAACAAGGGATACAAAACTTTTTTCTATTCCCTTTAGATCAGTTTCCAGGGTCATTCCTCTTCACGCGGAGGCTGCTATTTGCAACCCTTTTTCCTCTTCACCCTCAATTTTTTTTCAAATAGTAAATAGAACGAGGTAGCAAACCACCTCCTCCCACTTGATTCTGACCGTTTTGGTTCTTGAAGAGGATTAAGGGAATATGGGCCTACAAATGGCCCCGTTTACTAATATTTCCGGGATTTCAGAATTAGCTTTTTTCTGGCAAGATTTTAGGATTAGCTGACCATGTTTATTAAATTATCTTTTCTTAGGTAAAACTAAAAATGCTACTTGATATAGAGATTTTTTATATGAAAAAAATAAATAACTAAATAATTAATCAACAAAACTCTATTTTCTTTTACTTGTCCCTATATGGTTTCATTACAATTCATTTATACAATTTAACATTTTTCATGCTTATCCCTTTTCATGTTTATCATATTGCCCCAATTTCAAAGGTCACAAAAGGAAAACATGTGCCTCCAATTGGCAGTTCATCGAACATGTCATAATAAATTAACAAACCACAAGTTTCCAAGAGGAGTACCAAAATCTGAGCAGCTGTGTAAACAATATCAATCTCCATCAAAGTTATTGAAAGTTTCCCACTAAAGAGAAAAGTTACTGAACTTCTACTTTAAGTACAACATTTGACTTTAACACAATTGAAATTTGATATATTGCAAATGATCTTCCTATAGTTTGCTTTTACTGTACATTGTGAGGGAAGGGTATGCTTGTGAGTGTAAGTTGGCCAAAGGCCATGCAAAGTGGCGTGACAGTCATGGTTTAGTTCCTCAGAAAAACCTGTTATGGCCAAGTGATGACATAATCCACATTTTTAAACAACTGGAGCTTCATCATCCAACATCTCAACTACAGGAGCGTACTGCAAAGTGAACCAATAAGGTCCATGAACAAACATACCACACAGGCACACACAGACCACAGCAAAGCAACTTAGATAAACTCTTATACTGACCTCATCATTCTCCTCAAAATACATTCCATCAACAGCACTGCTCTGCTGAAACTCCCACCCTAGATTTCTCTCCAACAGCTCCTTAAATTTCCTTGTCTGCAAGGAGAGGAAGATTACAATTTCCACTTCATAAATAAGCAAATAAATTGTAGCTAGCAGCAAATGATGCAAGTCTGCAACCAATTTCATACCAGACAAAATAAAGCATAAGCATAGACAGTGCTCATAGACTTGGCATAATACTCTCAAGTGTAAACCTTATTGCATAATAACCTCACGTTAGTGCATGCGTGTGTGTTGTTTAAGGTGCAAGATCAAAATTAATGCTCCCTACCCTACGTATCAACAAAAGATTTTTTATAAAATCAATTATACATATCACATCAATAAGTTTTCGTTCATAAATGATTTGGAGGACCAACATATCCAGGTATTTTTTTTTTTAAATTCACAAATATATCCCTGCAGAATATTGTATTACTAGTAATGCATTTCAAGCACATTAAGCCCAGGTTAAAGTTACCTTATTCTAATACTTTTTATACCCTTCACTTTCGTGATTTTTTTCCTATTTTTTTAAAATCAATGCCATATTTTGTCTCTGGCAGATTGTGGCTAGAGAGGTAGATATCAATAATAATATTACATTATATGAACACGTAGTTCCATGCTCATACCCATTTTAAAAGATCTCCATCAACAACCGACCCATCAAGCAATGATGAAAAGAAGTCCTGCAATTCCAAAACAGTCAAAAGGAATAAGTTGCACTTGAGCTCAGGAAAGCATATCAAATTTCTACAATGAAAGAAATACTCAAACAGTAATAGCTGAAACAGACAATACTTTGGGCAACTAGTCCACAAGAATCAAAGGCATCAAAATATAACCTGTCTTATAAGGAGGATAACTGAATCATTGAACAAGAAAGGGAAATTTTCTTCTAGCCCCATTTACGTTGATCAAGCCTCCCTTGAAAAGTTGTTTGGAAGTTAGAGTTCCCACAAAAACATCTTTATATTTTATCAATTCTGACATCCTGCGGTAGACTTATAAAGGTAACAAAACACGTCCACTTGTTATTGGCATGCATTAATTGTGTTATTCTGTAAATTGGGATACATATTCCAGTAGGACAGGCAAGTATGCTTGAGTCAGGGGAATTTGATGTGCAGTTAGGAAAGGAAACTTCTTATGAAAATTGTCGGTTTCTGATTTGCCCCTTGGAATGAGTTGCTTATTTAACAGTTTTGGTCCTATGGACACAATAACTACTTAGAGAACACAAAAAGATTAATAAGGATGATAAAGAAAGCGGAGGACAGTGTCAAGTAGAGGGAAACAACGTGAAGCCTAAATGTCTAATATGCTTATCATTATCAATGAAGAACAGCCACATATACGAAGAAATGAACTTCTGACTTCCACTTTCAGAATTTCAAGATCTTAAAATCCATAACTGACCAAAATAGGCACCAATCTAGCTTCTTAAAATTAAGAAAGGTAGGTCACACATCAAATTTGTTCACTGAATATTGAGTTAACATCAGTGGAATACCTTGCAAAGATGGTGCAAAAAGCTATCAGCAGAAATCCAAGAATCGTCCAATAATGCTGATCCTGTTTCACCCATGTGATCTTTCTGTAGTCCGTATTTTAGTTGATTATAGATGACTTTTATGAACTGCGAGAATCCAAAAAGTTTGATGAGGAAAGAAAGCAGCAAGCAAGAGGGAAGGTTACAAGAATTTAGACCGTCATTCAAGTATCAAACAAAAATATCTCAAATATACCGTGAAACTTAAAAGCCATGGTTGCCCAATAAAAAAAAAGCCAATCAAATTAATGTGCAATATGTATCAAGGATATGCACAATATCTTAAATAATAAATTATATATTACAAATAGTTAAGGAAGCAAAATTAGAAAATATAAAATTATCCCAAGTAGTTACCACATTAAACTTCTGGACAAGAATAAAATTGAGATTATTTGCTGCCTATTTTGAATTATTTTGTAGATTTTTTCATTCTGATAAGTGTTGTCTATACATTAAATATCAAAACAAGAGCTGTCTGCTGAACAATTCTCCCTTGTTTCTAGGACTGCACATAGTCTGTTAAACAGAACATATTTTATTTTCCCTGTCTTCCAAGTCCCAAACCCCAAAAGTGTGAAGATGAAAGTTCTGATTTTCCATCATTGAAATGAGTTTGACAAAAAAATATAAGGTGGCACTTGGTTTGAGTGATTATTTTCTGTTTTCATTTTCTGAAAATAATTTTCATTTTCAGATTTTCAAGATTTAGAAAACATGTATCGAGAAGAAAATACTCTAAGGTGTAACCGAGTTTTCATTTCTTCAAAAAATGCTAAAAATGTTGATTTGTTGTTTTCAGTTTTGGGCCTGTTTTTGACAATATTTTCAGAGAAAATATTTTCTAAATTCTAAACAAACATATTTTCACTCTTATTGTCTGTTTTCTTTGAAAATGAAAATAGAAAGCACTTAAACCAAGCGCCACCTAAGATTCAAGATCATTACTCATTTTCTTAATCAAGAATCAGTTGCTTGCAGTTCCTAGACTACATTCAGAAGTCGGAAGAACTACAACAATCAGGGATGAAATTAACAACATTCCAAGTACTAATGCCACTGCTTTGTAACTAAAGGTAACAAAATTAAAAAAATTACATTAATAACGTTTACCTTTGTGAATAGATGAGTTCGTGTGCGGAAAGGCTGCAAAATGGTATACAAAATCATGCAAATATAATTACAAGATATATATTAATGAAATGATACATCATCAAGCTGATTTGAACCTAACCAATCCCACACTAGATATCTTAGCATAATCAATAAGTGTCTTGTATCCATATGCAACATAACCTAGACCCTACCACCATAAAATTTCCTAAGAAAGAAGTCAAAATTGTTCATAGAAAAAAATATTGCAGAAATTCTATAAAATGAATAGAAAATGATTACTCTTATCATATTTATATCTATTTTCTGGCTTGAAGCACAAATCTCAAAAGATGAGGAGCCCTCCAGCAAATGATGCACAGGCAAAATGGTAAAGCCCACAGAATCAAAGTTGGAACAAAGAACTTAACAAACTGACCCACCAAGTTGAAAGACCAAACAAGCATCTAACCAAACACAAATGAAAACACAAGTACTCATTGAATATAGAGAAACAATTGACAGTAAGCACATGTCATAGAATCACTTGACTTAAAGCTTAAGCTGTTTATCAACTAATCAAGAGCCCAAGAATGAGTTTATTAATTTTTAACAAAAATAAAATAAAATTACCGGTTTATATATATCATCTGCACTAAGTCAATTGAATATCTAATTAATGAAAATCATAATGGTAACTCATTTAACTATTGGGATTAATTATATATAGATATCTCATATAGGTTTGAAAGTTGGGTGAAAACATTTTAAAATATTCAATATCAGCAATTCAATACATTTATTTTATGTGGTGGAAAAGCAGACTGATAGAAATGTAATATAAAACCATTCATCTGCCTTCACCCACCAGCTTAGGCTGCTTGGGATGGTTCATGACATCATATCAAAGTCACTATGACCAAGTGGTCTGGAGTTCAAACATTGTGACCCCAATTCTTCTAATAAAAAGTTTAATTTCAGCACTATGTGGGTAGGGATATTATCCACCCTTCAAGTTCAAAGGGGGGCTCTTGTGTGAGGGGGCATGTTAGAGATGCAATATAATTTGCATGTCTTCACCTAACTGCTTTGGGCTTTTGGGATAGTTGGTTTATGAGTCATGACAAAGACAAGTATATGAAAAGAAACCAGAAACTCAAAAGTCAATGTAGAGAGTCTATGAATGCATTATTCAGTCTGGATAAAAGGTAATGCTTACTGCTTCAGTGCAGCCAAACAAAAGGCTAACTAATGACTTCCATTGGAGAAATGCTTCAAGTGATTGCCCCATCTGCGCCATTGCAAAATGTCACATTGGATTGAACAAAATCAACAAGATTTATAAAGAAACTATGTTTTGTCCACAATACCAAAAAGGCAACAAATGCAAATTGCAGTTCTCCAAGAAGCAAGTCTTCAGAACCTCCATAATCTTTTGCCAGTAGAGTTTCTAACAATTGTGTCTGAGATAGCAAACAAAAAAAATATCACAAATCAGCAAACAATAACAGGTAATGATTTTAAGGTTAGAGTATTGATCACAGTAACCTTTTCTCATAATTACTTTTCAGGGACCAACCTTGTCGAGATTCAAAGAAGTAAGTTCCTGCCCACTAATCCCCTTGCATTTCACAACATGTGGAATTGAGGTATAATAACATCCTTTCCTCTGAGACTTGCCAACAGATGTTGCAGAATTACCAACCTTCAGCTGCTTGCCTAGTGCGTCCTCCATTGGCATTTTAGTAGCATTTCTAACTATCTCATTTTCACATTCAACAGTAATTTCACCTCCAATGGGCTCTGCTTATATATTAACAATTTAATACAATATCAAAATATCAATGAAGTGATGAACTGTTTAATACAAAGAACACCTCAGTCAAGCAAATAGCATACCAAGCCGTTCAATGACGCTCTTTGTGATAAAATTAGATAATTGTTTCCAATCTTCATAATGGCTGAGATTGTAAGGTCCAAGTTGTCTGTCAAATTCCAAATTTTTAACAGCTTGACTATATCTTTCTTCCTAAAGGAAAAGGAGAGAAAGCAAATTAAATATATGCCATAAATTAAAAAACATGGTATAAAAGGAAATGAAAGCCGAAAACTTGTTTCCTTGGCCAATAGATGAACCAAAACACAAATTAGCATTTTCTATAACATGCTCGATAAGGGGCTACCCCTATTGGAATATATAAGGGGCTACCCCACATTTTCTATAACATGCTCGATATCAGTGAAGGCAAATCCACAAAAATTATTGTTTCCCAAATACTTTCTGACGATGACCTCATTTGATTAACAGGGTGTAAACTATATCAATCATAACATTTTGCTGCATTATAGACATGTTACGAGTATTATATCTTTATAAAAAATTTAAATGAACACATACCTCTTCCTCAGATAATTTGATTAACCTTTCCTCTTGTTGATCCCATTTACGAACAATTACCTGCATGGCCATGAGACCAAACCACATAATCACTGTGTCACATTTTTCTTATATTTTTTGGCATACAAATTAACCACAAACAAGGTCAAACAGATGAATGTTGATTAACAGATGAAGTGGCCTTCCTAGATTCTCATTGAAATTCTGCTAATGGTTTTTTTTTAAGAGGAGTGTGTCATAAGATTTAAAGAGAAATTGGCATGGTGTGTTGTGTGTTTCTTGGTCTTAATTTCTTTAGTTATTAGGGATTTTATCCTCTAGGTTCTCACATTTCTAACTTTCTCTTAACTGTTAATAATAAAAAAATCATCAGGGAAAAAAAATTCTAATCAATCCATTTTAGATGTCATTTTAGTTATAATTAGGAAGGTTAAAGTGCACTTACACCACAAAATTATTGAAAGACAGGACTGTGGTACGAGTAAGAAAAAAAATTGCACACCTAAAAGGCAATAACTACATGTAATAATTTTAACTTCACCATCATTCAGCAAGGAAATAAAGAGTCACAGGAAAACCTCTAGCTCACTTAACAGGAAATGTTTTAGTCACTTTGCCTTCTTTCTGAGTTACCATCTTCATAAAATTAGTTAGTGGTTGATATTCAAAACTAATTCTTTTCTTAAACCTTTAAGCTTTGGCCATTTTCCATTAGGCCAGTACTGAAACAAAATTGCATGAATCAATTCATTTGAGAATTTATCAAAAAACCATAGCAAAATATCAGTATTATCAAAGATTTCAACAAAATATATTAGAAAGCAAAGCATAAAGGTTACTTAAACCCCATCTCAACCGTGATTCCATAGTCAAATAATAAGTGAGAACTGAACATTAATTATAACATTAAGATATAGAGTCTGTTATGATCTCTAAACTAGAAAAAGATTCAGTCATAGCTCAGTGAACCAAAATTAATGTAGATTTAATTGAATCATTTGAGACACTGAATTTTTTATTTTCATACCTCTGAAGGGCCAGCATCAATAAAAAATCCAATAATTGATGAGAACTCCTTCCCATCCCTGCATAAATAATAAAAGAGAGAGAGAGAGAGAGAGAGAAGAAGAAGAAGAAGAAGAATCAATGCACCAAACAATTTGAAAAATTATGCTACAGGAAAGAAAAATTATTGATTCTAGCAACTGACAGAAAAGGTGAAGTCCTATCTCCTATGCTTAACATTTTTATGGTCAGCATATATAATAATAGAGAGACCATATGCAAGAGATATATTATGAATCCAACTTTATTTCCCACAAAATACACATTGTCACAGTATAATGATAGGCCACCACATATATCCATAGGGGAAGATAGGATTTGGCTGCAATAAGAACTAAACAAAAGAGAAAAACCCTGGATAGTTAGAGAACATGACCAAACCTGCTTGATGAACTATAATACACAAAATGAACGCCTGGAGGAATCATCTTAATACCCTTAAAAGCAGGCCCCACAGAGAACATCTACAAAACCAAACAGAGAAGAAAAACAATGTCGCGTTGCCAATCTGAAACAAAGTTGTAATCATGGTTGGATTTTTCACATCCCACGAACTCCAAGTTTTATTTTCAGATACCATAAAATAAAAATAAAAAAGACAACAACAACAACAACAAGGCAACAACTTGATAATACAAAAAAGGAGAAAGGTTACAGAGGAACATAGCTTACCTGAGTATCGACGGCGACAAGGGTGTACTGAGGAACATCGAGTAAGAGGAGAGTGACACCGTGCTTGACAAGTTCTAACGCTGTTTCGGGATCCATAGATTAGAGGAAAATGAACAATTTCGAGATAGTGCTATGCTGCAAACTGCTTCGCAACTAAGAACAATTGAGAAATGACAACACTCTTCTACTTCAAGAGCGGGGGCGATAATAAAAAATTAAATTAAAAAATATGTATATATTTTTTGGATTTGGATTCACTGCAGTCACACGCAGTTGGATAATCCTAACCCTTGTAATTCATCCTATGGTGCACATTACTTTTTATTCATTTTCCAGTGACAAATTTTTTAAAATAATCAAACTTTAATTTATAAAGTATTGTAAATAAAATTATTTAACTTAATAAACATTATTTAAAAATATTTAAATTTTAATTGTAGAATACAACAAGCGTTTTTCTACCTTGTATATGCATTCACAATAATTAAGTTAAATAATTCTATTGTAGAGGAAAACTTTGTTGTATTTTATTATAATTAGAATGTAAAAAAAATAATTAATTTTTTTATTGTCAGACAATTTATCTATAATACTTTATAATTAAAATTTTGATTTTTTAATTAAGTTATATATATATATATATATATATATTATGTTTTTAGTCAATATTTTTTTATTTTTTGCCATTAATGTTAATATTACAATATTTATCATTTTATTAATTTCAAATTTACACAATCTAAAAAAACGTACTTAAATAAAGTGAATTATAAAAAATAAATTCAAATAAAAATATATCAAATCCTAATGGATAAATAAAAATACTAACCATATAAATGTAAATCCAGATCCAAAAATCTTTTAAATATAAATATATAATATAATAACTTGTAATAGCTTACTCAACTTTTTGTTATGTATTTTCGTCTATATTCTGGAAATTCATTTTTTTTGTAGAGTGAAAATTCATACTGTGTTCACCCTTTTATCATTAGAAAATGAATAAAATATAATTTGCATCATAGGATGAATTAAAGGGGTAGGATTATCCGACTGCGTGTGACTGTGCCAATTATGTGACTGTAGTCAATCCAAATTTGACTTGATACCACCTGAGGTCTATAGCTCGTTGATACTCAAGATATTCTTTATAAATTTCGATCATTAAAATTAATTATGAAATTCATCTTCCATCAAGATTTAATTACACTTAAAATTTATTCTTCATTCTCAAAAGTTTATTTTATGAAAATGAAACTCAAGTTATTTCTTAAAAATTTAGCATATATTACCAATTTAAGTACACTCATAGAATGTATGTATACATGAAGGGTATATAGTAAATCCTGAAGGCTTGAATAGTACAATTGGATTTTTTCAAAGTTTTAATTCATTTTTTTAAGTTCTTATATCCTGAAGGATAAATAGTAAATACCGAAGGCTTACGATTTTTTTACACATACATTGAGTTCAATTTTCATACTTTATTATTTTTAAAATATGTATATTTATCATATAAACTAATTAAACATTGCTTAAAAATATTTTTAAATAATTATTATAAAAATTAACAATTTTATCAATCATACATAATTTATAATTTAAAAATATGTATTTCCATTTTCTTACACTTAATCATACTTCAAATTAGCTTCATGTATGACGGATTAATCTCTATAGCGTGGAAAAATAATCTTCCAATATTAAATTAGTAAGATACACAATAAGTTGTTTGTTCCATGGGTGATTTCTTTAAGAAATGTCTCATATAATTTCGTGGATGAAAAAAATATTGATTAAAGAAAAAATCTCAATAAAAATGATGATCAATCAAGTTCCCATGACAGAAATTAATTGTAAGTACAATTGATGAATATCTTATATAAATGTTATAATGATCCAAAAATTAGAAAGATGCAGCTCTTCTTATTCTTCCTTTCTTTTTGTTAAAACAATTGTATTTATTTATAATTTTTTGAACTATTTTAATAAAAATTGTAAAATAAAGAGGCATTTAAAAAATATATTTAAATTTATAAAATAATATATAAAATTTTTATAAATTATTTTTCAACGTAATCACTTATTCTAATATTTCCCTCCTCAATCCCAAATTTAGCTTTTTCTACATAAGAAGCATTGGTTGGTAGAAGTGGCAAATGAATCTTTCAAGTTATGGAGTGGGCTAAATAAAGTATAAACATAGGTTAAGTTGAGTCAACTCAAAATTATTAACAGAATAGTCTCCTCCAAAAAAAGTTAAGCACTGCAATTTTATTTATTTACCTTTGTTGTGGTATTGACATTTTTTTCCCCTTTTCTCTAAGAAAGAAAACATAGATAATTTAATTCAAAATAAGAATTTCAATACAGCTAACCACATAATAAAAAAATATAATAACTAGCATATAATTTTGATGTTCTTGTAAGAAAATGAACAACACTGTTAGCTTGTCGTCATATAAAACCTTTTAGATATGATGTATTGCTAAAGTGGTATTGACATTTTCATATACACCTTTGGCTATTAGTTTAAAATATTTTGATCTAATGCCACAAAAGCTTTGGATTCTCTGTCTGTTTATGGTACATAAGCCCCCTACACGTACCACATTTTATCTCCATACCTTTTAATTTTAAACATTGCGTGGACTGTGTTGTGACTCTCTTGTGGTATTTTCTACCATAGAAGGGCTAGTCACGATCAACAAAAGTGATATATCGTACATGTCCAATACCAAAATAAACTAGTACATTCTTCATTTTAAAAAAACAAATTAATTACTTGTTTTGTTTAATATTGAAGAACTAATTTTAAATCTTAAGTTGATTTTAGATTACAACAAATTTGATTAACTTTTACGTTGAATTAAAATTTTATCTCTATCTTGATTTTATAATAAAAATATCGTCATATAAATCAGTTAACATTCATCTAAACACAACTTTAATGGAACATTTTATGATTCAGATTCATCAATGATAATATGAGAGCCAATATTTGGCTTCAATTTCGAATCGACTCTCAAATCTCAATCAAGAGCCACAAGCTAGGCGAATCCTATCAATTTTTAACGCAACAATTAATTAATAGATGTTACTAACCAGTGTCAGTTAAAAAATTTAAAGAAAAAAATATTTATTGCCTAAATTATAAAAGTATAAAAAATTTTATAAACAACAAAATTTCTTGTCTTCTAATAAAATTATTTATACTTTATCCTATTTAACTAATACTATCATTAGTTAACATTTTTCTTAATTAATTAATTACTCCTTGTATAAAATGATAAAGCATCATTTCAAAACTCAAAACTTACACCTTTCTCGTGTTGGAGCGTCATTGATGGCTGGAGAAACAGGCGACCTAACTTTAAAAAACAAGAAAATTCAAAATTCAAAATTGAAAAAGAAGCATGATAGTAGTCTTAATTACTATCAAAATCAAATATTAAAAACAATAATGTAATTAGGAGAGGGGAGAGAAAAAGAAGGGGGTGATTGGTAATTTGAATAAAAAGGATTGAGGTAGTAAACAAAAAAAGGTGGAATTAATTTGGTTCACCTGATTCTGCTGCCAATCACATTCACATGCAAATGCAATGTATGTATGTATATTTATTGTTGGCCACCTATTTTGCCGGCCCCGGTCCGGTTCTCTCATACGGCGTCGTTTTCGGGTGTGCGACTATTGTCTCTTCTCTTCCCTTCGTCGGTTACCATAATTCTCTCTCTCTTTCTTCTTCTCCCTCTTCTTCACACTGAGTTGACTGAGTCTTCGTAACTCGCTCTCTACTCTCTCTGCTACTCATCGCATTCTCTGCATTTCTCCTCCGATCACATTTTCTCTCTCTTCGTTTGGTAATCTCTCTCTCTACTCTCCACTGTAATTGTAGTGATCCGTTAGCGCAATTCAGATTACTGTATCGTTTTGTTTCTCCGTTTTCGAATCGAATGTTGTGGTGTTAGGGTTTAGGATTGAAATGCGAGTGTCTGTGAATGGATATTCGGGGAGTGTAGTGCGGGTGATAACCAGATCTTGCTGTTTTGTTTTGTTTTTCCTTTTTTGCTTGGATTTTTTTTGGGGTGATTTGGCTGCCCGGCTTCAATTTCGCATTGAATCTGTTGGTTTATGGATTTTATCTGCGCTGTTTGTTCTTATTTTGGTTCTGCTTTGATCTCCTTAGTATTGCAATGTTTATCTGTCTTGACGCTCGTGAATCATGTATAATGCTTCGAATTGTGCTTTCTCGTTTCGTGTCTAGAGAGTTGTGTGTGGTGATTTTTAGTGTATTTGGATGTCATGTTTGAAGTGGAAATTCAGTTCTAAGATTGGAATTGGTTTTGGAAATTCGATTTATTATTATTATTTTTCGAATGAATGAGATTGAGAACAAGAAAGAAGAGAATGTTGAATTTCCAAAATTAGGGGAGGGCTGGAAAATTAGGAGGGAATCAGAATGAGAACTAATCATGTTTGTTCTATGGACTAATAGAGTGTATGCTTGTTTAGGGGGAAGGGGATGTTATGGCACTGCACCATATTTTCATGACTGTGTCTTTGTTGTTAAGTTCAGATCTTGACTTAAGAGTGTGCTTTGGATCTTAAATTTATTCTTTACATTGAACTTGTTTTCAGAAGAAATTGGATGGTGTTTTGAGCAGCTCTTATTGTTGAGTTTCATTGGATGTTTTCATTTTGATCTCAGACTATAGCTGACAAGGATGTCGGAGAAAGCTCTTAGGGATCTCAATACAATTCTTGGTACTGAAAGGAAGAATGAGGACTCCAGTAAGGCATGTTTATCCAAGCCTTCTGTTGATAATGCTGATGAAAATATTGAAGAATGGCAAAAGAAAAAGAACAGTTCCTCCTTGGTTTCTCCAGCTGTTAATGGAAATCAGGCTGTGACTGCTAATTCCAGTGCAGAGGTTGTAAATGCAGAAGTAGAATATATTGAATCTGAGAACTTGAATGATGTAGACGATGCTGATACTTGTCTCAAGGTATTTTCTTATCCACTTTTTGGGTTGAGGGACTTGCAGGGTTTGAAAGTTGATAACCATTAAAACTGGTCTAGCTTAAATGTGGGTGTTTTATTTTTTTTAGTTATTTACCTTTGGTTGTTAGCCTTTTAGAAAAATGCAACACTTGTATTATGTGAAAATAGTTATTTGTTTTTGCTACAGACTCTCTTGGCTGGACTTGACTCAAAGGATTGGGTCCTGGTTTGTGACACACTGAATAACGTACGTCGATTGTCTATATTTCATAAGGAAGCAATGCTTGATGTGCTGTAAGTATCAAACTCTATCTTTTTTTGGTTTTCTGATTGAAAGATGGTTTTTAAAATCAAAATAGCATTGATTAATACATTATGGATTTTATTTGGATTTATTAAATTATTCATATGTTATCTGGTAAATAGGGGGGATGTGATCACATCTATTGCAAAGTCCCTGAAAAGTCCTAGAAGTGCTGTTTGCAAAACTGCCATTATGACATCTGCAGACATTTTCAGTGCATATAATGATCGTATACTAGATTCATTGGACCCTCTCGTAAGTTAACTTTGTCATGTGTACTAATAAATTTCCTCACATAAGCAGTATGAAATCTCAAACTACGCTTGATAGTTTTATTCGCAAATTAACATTTATTTGGTCAATGCAGCTAGTACAACTTCTTCTCAAGGCTTCACAAGACAAACGCTTTGTATGTGAGGCAGCTGAAAAAGCCTTGATAGCAATGACTACTTGGATTTCCCCTATTTCTTTATTGCCAAAATTGCAACCATGCCTTAAGAATAAGAATCCTCGTATCCGTGCAAAGGCATCAATGTGCTTTTCTCGAAGTGTTTCACGACTGGTATGAGTACATTTATGATTTTTGCCTATATTGATGACTATTAAGACATGCTCATATTGATTACTTTTGTCATGAAGTGATTTTCTCTTGAGCAAAATAAAAATAAACGTAAATAAAAACTTTAGGAAGCAGATTAATGATGCAGCATAAGAACCTTCCTCGCTGATGACTTTGAAATTCCAAAAATGTCTGCCTTATTATGGACATCTGGTTGAATTTTGAATGGGTTCTGTTTCACTCTGAAATTTGTTCAACAAATCTTCCTATGTCTATGATTTGTGGAATGGTTTATCATGAACCCTATAAATCATATTTTTTTGTTGATATATGGCCAAACATAGCATCATCAAATAGAAGGATATTTTTTTTGCTAATGAGAAATACGCCTTAATTGATAATATATATGGCATGCCCTAAAAGATTTTCTTTGATTATTAGGTAAATGTTTTATGTTTCTGGGTTAATGCCAATCTGCTTGACCTGCTAGTAACAATGACCTTGTTTCTATTTTAAGTCAACCATGCAATGCTCTGAAACTGTTGGTAAAACAATCAATATATATGTATTAGTCTGTCTCTCTTTCTCTAGAATCTTTTCTTTGATTCTTGTTATCAATAGATCCATCCTTCAACAAAATTATTGAAGGGTGGGGTTTTTTTTAAAAAGATATCTAAGTTTACTACGCTGCATTATCTTAATTGGAATTTGGTTGAACTAGTAAGGGTCATGATTCATGAATATGGGCAGCCTACTTTTGCAACTGGATGCGGAGCATTAACATTTACTGATTTGTATCCTTGAACAGGGGGAAGAAGGCATAAAGACATATGGGATTGACAAATTGATCCAAGTAGCTGCATCTCAGTTGAGTGACCAGCTCCCTGAGTCCAGGGAAGCAGCCCGAACTCTACTTCTTGAGCTTCAAAATGTGTATGAGAAATCTTCTCATGATCTCATGCCAGCTACTCCTGTCAATAGTGATCATAATAATGTCAATGGTGATTCTGTGAATGAGGATTCAGAGGTGAGATCTTGGGAAAGCTTCTGTCAGTCAAAGCTTTCTCCACTAAGTGCTCAAGCTGTACTTCGTGTGACCAGTATCGCTCGGGAGGGTCTTGTTTCATAACACGCACATTTTTACTTCACTTAGCGGACTTCATCGTTTCCTGGTTTGCTTATCATTTTCTTCTGTAAATACAGTTCGACAATTGAGCCCAAGATTTATAATGTGTATTCTATTATTTTCCCCCTATTTGTGGTTACCTACATTACTTTTGATTAATACTACTACTAGATAAATGGACCGTGCATCGCACTGGAAAAATTATGAGTATAATCTTTGGTCTTGTAACTGTATTTGGATGATTATGGTTACACTAAGTCCATTTTTAATGAAAAATAGTAAATTTCAAATTACTAATTTAAATGTTCTTTGTTTTTAATTTTTTAAAATTTAAATAAAGCATTTGTAAAAAAAATTAAATAATTAAAATTACTAAATTTATATTTAATTATTTAACCTCAATTATTTCCAATTTCAGTAAAGTATTTGACATTTTAAAAAAAATTACTTTATTTTAATGTGACTTATTTTGTGTAATTAACTATTTTGAAAATTCAACTTATTGAAGATAGTACGTGGAGCTTCAAAAAGTTATCTTTAACCATTATGAATGAATATAATTACCTTTTACATATAAAAAATTAATAGTAACAAAATGCATAAAAAACGTAAACAATGACCAACCAAAAAAGAACCCATCTTAATCCACTTTTTTACATAAGAAAAATAATAAAAGCCACTTTAATATACACTATTTAATACAATAACTTATGTTTTTAATTCTTTAAATTTGAGTGATTTTGTTTTTTTTTTCCCCTCCATTTGAAGTTATTTTTTTTAATCCTTCTATAAAGTTACTTTAATATGCACTATTTTGTTTTTTAATCCTTCTATCTTATGACAACTTTAAACTGTCTGAATTTGATTTTTTATTTAAAGTATATTTTTTGTGATTAAACCACTAGAATTAAGTCAATAAAAAAAATTAAAATAGTTTTAAAAAAGTTAATGACTTTTTTTTATTAACTTGATTGTAATAATTTAAAATAATAAATCAATTTTTGGCTATCGAAAGTCAGCACAAATTAAGAATTTGTTAGTTTTCATTTGACTCAGTGTTGAGAGGGATTAAAAAGAGTATTATAAAATTTTAAAGACTAAAAAATAAATAGTTTAAATTTTAAGAGATTAATATATTTAACTCTAAAACAATTAACCGTTTATATTGTTAAGTTTTTTTTAAGTACGAGATATTTAAAGTAAAAAATGCTTATGAAAACCTACATTAATCTAACTTTAAAAAAAGAAAAATTGAATTCACAATCTAGTCCTGGTAAATATGAGGATGAGACATTAGGTTGACTAAATCCTTGAAAGTCAAATAGCTGAGATGTAAAGTGAAAAGGCTTTGACTCATTGACTCCGTGTCCAGCAATCAATCTCACATCCATCGCCAATGAAGCGGAAGAAATGATCGGAACTGGAAGAGCAAACCCTCCTCTCCAAATACTCCGAGCTCCGCCGTTCAGGAATCCTCGCCAAGCTCAAAACGCGCGAGAAGAAGTTCAAGCCGGTGGCGGAGCACGTGAACGCGCTGCACCACCTCCGCGACCCAGCCTCGTTCCCCTTCAAGTGGTCGTGGCGCGACGTCTCGATAAAGGTGCAGAACATGCGCCACCAGTACCTCGGCGTCAAGCAGAAGATCCGCCTCTCCCTTCACCACTTCAATTGGAAGGACGGTAACAATCATTGGGAGAATTTTCTTAAATACAAAGAAGTCTTGGGCGATGTGCAATTGTTGGAATCCCCAAAACCTATCACCACCGCCAAATTAGGGTTTGATGTTGATTCTGATGATGATGATGAGGGGGAGGAGGAGGAGGAGGAAGAAGAAGAAAAAGATGACGACGGTGGTGATGAAGAGGAGGATGTGTTGAAGGTGAGGAGGTTGGGTTCGGTGGTGGAGCTGAGGGAGGCGGTGGTGAAGCGCGAGGAGAGGCAGCGGGAGAGGGAGTTCCGCCGGAAGAAGGTGGAGGCGGAGCGGGAGAGGAAGAGGAGAGAGGCGGAGTTTCGGCGGGAGAGGCGGAGGGAGTGGTTGGAGGATCGGGAGATGGAGCTGGAGGAGCGGCAGTTGAGGTGGGTCAGGAGGGAGCTGGAGAAGAGGCTTAGGTTGGAGAGGGAGCTTGACGTGGAGCGGCGGTGGCGAAAGCGTGTGGAGGAGAAGATGGAAGAGGAGGAGATGGAATGGAGGCAGAGGATGGTGGCAATGCAGGTCGAGCACGAGAAACAGATGATGCAGATGCACGTCGAGGCCTCCCAGAATCAAATGCAGGTTCTGGGGATCATGGCTAGATTCCTTTGCCAGTTCTTCGGGTCCGGAACCGATGGATTGAATAATGGATTGGGGACATTGCCTCCTCAGGTTTTGCATCATGGAGGTGGATTGGGTAATGTAAAACCCGATGCCAATTCGCCTTCCGAATTTATATAGTTCAGGTGATCTTCTCAACAGATGATAATTGAAAACATGGAATATGCAATTACCTGTCCTGTGCAATTGTATCATATTATTTTGGAAGGGAATGCAAAACTTTGGGGAGGGGATTGTTTGATGTGTTTCTAAGATTTAAGAATACTGTTGGATTGGATCTTTTGCTTGCAGAGATGTAAAGATTAACTTTTAGTACTTGTGATTTGAAAAGAGAAGTAATTGTTTTAAGATTTCAAAGATTTATTTAGCTGCTTCAGCTGCTGAATGTGTTGGTTATTGTCTAGGTGGATTATTCTCGGTGATTATTAGGGGTATTTAGACTTTGTGTTGCTTCTGTATGTTGAAGCATGCCCAAGATATGTTAGAAAGGGATAAAATAATGAGCATATTGACCAAAATAGAAAGGCCCGAGTAATTCAAAATCTGGTGAGTAATAATTAAGATGTGAGTGCAGAAGTATAAATATATGTCTTTCTGAATTTCACTAGAATGCCACTATTGACAGTTCACTGGTCGTATTAGGTTCATTTTTTGGGTGGATGAGTGCCGGGGTCTCTAATGGCCGTTAATTCCATCCAAACTCCAAACATTGTAGGAAAATTGATTCTTTTCTTCTTCTTCAATAGCTGTTGTTTGACAATAGTACAATATACACTTCAATTGGTTCAATATTTGTATTTGTATTCACAATTTTAAGTTTTGTGAGAATATTAGCATATAAAGGGTAGATTTGATCCTTTCTTTCATAAAAAGTGGCTACAGCTTATAGGTTCTATGACAAATATTAAATTGTTGAGTCTGCAAGGAATGGAGTTTAATTTGCTTGTTTGTGCTGCTGTAATACTTTACCATTATAAATTTTGAAATTCTAAGATATCAAAATAAGCATTTTTTAGATATTGTTGATAATGTTTTTTGCTTTCAAGCTTATGTTTGAACAGTTTCTTTCATGTTACTTGTTACTGATGTGTCTCTGATTCTTTTCCTAGAAGTTTGTTGTTGATATTACCAAGGTGCTCTGGTATAAGTAAACTGGTGTTTCTCTGCCCAAAACTATTGCGAGATTCACTTTGATGCTTAATGGTTTTAAAATTATTTCTTATATTGACTAATATTAAATTGTCGGGTTAGTGTTACAAATAGAGTTTAACTTGCTTGTTTGTGCTGGATTGAAATACTTTATCATTAATTCATCATGAATTTTGAAATATTTTTCCTACATATCAAAATGATCATTTCTTAGATATTCTTGTTGATAAAAGATAGTGTTTTTTACATCCGACCATATGCTTTATTCATTTGTCTTGGGTCTTGGGTGTTTGTCTTTGAACTTTGATTAAGCTTCTATAACTGTTGGGTTAGTGGTTTGATTTCTATGTTTGGCTTGTTCTTTTGATCTTTGTGTTACTATTCTTGTTTTTACTCCCATAAGATCTGAACTTTGATTTTAGCTTCTATAACTGTTGGGTTAGTGGTTTGATTTTCCTATTTTTTTTCTAATATTCAGCTGAAAGTATAGCATTTGTACGTGTTCAGCTATGAACCATATTTACCGTTTATGGCAATAACAATGAAACAAGGAGTTTGCTACGTAAAATATGACCCTTTTGCTAAATGCACTTTCATTTTAGAATTTATTGAGAGTAGCTTGAAATACTCACAAAAGTTATGTATCTAGTAAGTTGTGTTTGTAAGTTGTGCACACTTGGACGTAGGATGACAGAGATAACAATTTAATTGTGAAATTTAGAATTGTTTCACTATTGTTTCTAGCAAAACAAACTAGAGTAGTCAATAGCTGTGCTTTTGCGGAGTTGGAGTTGCAGAGAGGAGCGGCGGGCGCCACTCCTGTACCTTGCGTTGCAAGCAGCCAGCTTCTGCAGTGGAATGCGTTATTTAGGTTTAGGGAAGAAGTCGACTCAAATGTTGTCATTTTGCAGCCTTGGGTAGTATTTTTTTAAATAAAAATTATAAGGGTTGTCTTTTGTTACCTTACAAGTAAAAACACTAAGTATTTTACTTAACCTTCTATAAACCAAACGAAACTGCCCTCTCTCAGTCCAAGCTCCGCACCTTCTTCCGACCTTCAACAGCCCTTCCTTCTACAACCTTTTGTTCTTTTTCTTCCAACATTCTTGTTTTTTTGGAGCTTTTAAGCCATCCTCTCAACCCTTTTAATGTTTTGTACTGAATTTGCAAATGGCTCTAGCCTTTAAGGCTTACAGGCTTAAACTTTTTTTTTATATTTGATTTCCTTAATTGTTTATTGTTTTGAATAGGCAAACAATGACTACTTTCTTTCTATTTTGGACATGATGATATGTTGTTATGCAACTTTTGTCGGGAACTGTTATGAATTATGAACTCTGAATGTGTTTAACTTTAGGTATTTTCTTTATTTTACAGTATATATATATATACACTTAGGGATCCAAATAGCAGTCATTCCGCCACCTATTTTGCTATATGCTATTAACTACTATGGAACAAGCTCACTTATTATCAGATTCTCCTTTTCCTCCAATTTTGGGATAAATCTTTATAAAACCTGTCATATGAAATCACGGACTGACTAGAGGGGGGCGTGCAAGGGGCCCTCTCCTCCCTCTCTCTTAGAACTTTTCATATATATTTTTTTAGTTAGTTAGTATAAAATTGTGATGAAATTGATTGTGTATATTATTATTATAATAGTTAAGGTTAATTAGTTAGTGTAAAATTGTGTAGAACTAGTTGTGTACTGTAGTGATTAAAAAAATGAATTTCAATTTTATGTGTAAAAATAGTAAATATTTTAAAAAAATATTATTTATTTGAAGTTAAACATTTAAATAATTTTAAAGGAAGAAAAAAAGGTTTATTTTCGCTAAATTTGTAGGATGTTGAATGACTTGTACAAATTTTAAAGGAAGAAAAAAAGGTTAATTTATGATGTTGAATGCTCTTGGAACATAAATGTTGAATGACTTGAATCCCGAAAGCTGACCGGTTGAGTATGATGTGATTCGTGTGATTCTCTCAACAATCAACATTGGATGCGCATGACTCTTCACCAACCACAAACCAGACAAGTAATTTTGATATCTAATCTGAATGTACTTTAGACAGAGTAAAGCAAGACCGTTAGATGTTATATTGCGTCTAACCTACCAGTCTAAATAAATGTTGTTCGGTAGCTCATAGCTTCGAACAAAAAATTGAAGGGGCAAAGCTTTTTTTTTACCAAGGGCCAAGCTAATTAAGGTTATAATATATATAGATTAAATTAATATCACTACTTACGGGTGATTTTAAACCTTTGATGATATTTTTAAAATATTAATTATGTTCTCTATTAACTGTGTTTTTTTGTTGAGGAGGAAGAGCCCAAAAATTGAATTTTATGATGATAAAATATTTTTTTTTCTATTTTCTCAAAATTTTCTTTTCTTTTTTGACTTTTATACCTTTATCTCCTACTGAATTAAAAAAACTAAAAAAATTATTTGTTAAGTTTTTTTTGGAAAATAATATTGCAAGAAACATTAGTTTTATTTATATAAACAAAATATGTATGAGAATGCATAAAAAATAAATTTTTTCTATGAATTTTCAATAAACTTTAAGGAAATAATTATATTTTTTATATCAAAATTGTACCCAAAAATTGTAAGAAAATCAGAAAATTAATGGCAGAAATTTGCATGAAAGTTCTGCAAGAAAAATTTCACAAGTTCAAGTCGTACTAATAATAATAATAATAATAATAATAATAATAATAATAATGATAATAATAATATAGTTCAATAACAAATTAAATTTTTCTACATTTTTTATGACTTAAAATTATTAGGAATATAAAAATAAATAACTTTAAATTAAAAATATTATAAAGATATTATAAGTTTCTATCACGAATATAAATAGTTGCTAAGAGATGTATATAATTTTTTTTCTTAAAAACTTTGGGGCCCTCATTTTTTATCTAAACAAAAGGAGGTCAAAATCTAACTTAATCGTACATAGTTAACTTATAAATGAAAACTCTCAAAGGTTTATAAGGTTTATTTAAGTCATATATTTGTTTGATGTGGGACTAAACCATCCTTTGAAACAAATTTTTTTTAGCCAACATCATCTATTCATGATCCTAACTAACATAGATAAAATAGACTAACAATATATCGATTTGGACTATTTATTCACTTATATTTAATTCTTATCCATTTCCATTTGTCTTATCCATATCCATATTGTCTTGTACGTTATGTGATTAAATCCTAGGAAGGGTAGCTATTGACTAGACAAGAATATGTCGATGAACTAATTAGTGTATGTTAGGGAATCAACCTTGTGTGCGTGTTTCCGAACTAAGTTCTTACTTAATTTCTTCCGTAAACGTGACAACCAAACTATTGTTGCTTCTCTTTTTAACGGGATGCAAATGCAATGATTATACAAACATAACCTTAGAGGTTCTATTTATGAATGTAGGGCACACCATGATGCTGTTACTCAAGAGTTAGTTATAACTATAAGTGAGGTGAGTTATTTCACTAAGAAGGACTTGGAGTCTTATGTTATATAATTGGATATCTCTCCTCTTTCCCATGATGTTGTTTTTCTCTCTTCCCCTCTTCCTTGAGCATGTTAGAGACTACTTATGTATCCTTCCCATTATGTTTTAGTTTTCTATTTTTTTCCCAAAACAATTGATGTTTTAGAATTTTAAAAGTGTATTAGTTAATAGTATTAAAATATTTTGTTATGTATTAATTGTATACTTTTAATAACTGATTGATGTTATCTATGTTAGAGACTTGTCAAATTAATGTGGATTCAATCAATTAACTATTTAGAATAGATTCTTTAAATTATTAAATACATCAATTAACTATGGAGATTATTAATTTAATTATAACACTTGATCATAGAATGCCGTGATGGGTTGGACAGTCACTTATAATGCTCCTTGAGCAATCTCTAGCTACTTCTAATGTGACTAAAAAAATTGTTTCCATTCAAATATTTTTATTAACAATATGGCATAAACCCTAGCAATCAATCAGAATGTAATTATTCTAAAATTATTGGTTGTTGCGCTATGTCCTGAGAAAAGTCAAACAAAGATGGATCCTTTTCCGTGACCAACGAGTACAAAATTTGTCTTTATGTGATTATATATATATATATCGATCACAATCAAGCAGCTACCATGCTTAGATATATTTCTCGCCAATTGTGTAATGACATATATAAACAACAAAGTGCAGATGCGACTCGTAGTTGAGGCTGGTAATATACCGAGTTAGGTATAGGTCGATGATTGTACGAAGTATAATTGACATACGTGAATGCTGTAATTGGTCTTATAGTTTGGTTACTGTATGTGAGGACGGAGGTCAGAATTAAACAACTTTGTTTTGGCGAAGGACCTGATATGAGACACCGTGTGGGGGACATCAGGATCTTCACGAATTACTTTCTCGGCTATTTATGTGGCTAATATAGATGTGGTGATGTTTAGGGTCGGTCGAGGGGATTTATTTAGAGTTATTTTTATTTTTAGAGAAATTACATTTATAATTTTTTGACTACTATCTATATATATAATAAAGCGATAAACAAGAAGAAAGAAAGAAAGAAAACACAATAAAATGAATGTTTTTTTTATCATACTGCAATTAAGACTTTTAGCTTGTCGGCAAGTTTTCAACGTATTTTCATAAGCTATATTTGATTATTTTAGGCTAGTTAGTTATTTATGACATCCAACAATAAACTTACAGCATTCATACTGCTGTTTGGAAGGTGTGGTTCAGGATAGGTGGCAAACAATGTGGGTAGTTTTGACATGGCGTATATGACACCATAGGAACAGGTTGATTTTCTCCAATGAAGAATTCGATGGTCAGAAAGTAAAGTGATGGAGGAGGCGATTTACTTTTGTTGGTTGTGGCTGAAAAACATGGAAAAGGATTTTGAAATACCTTATCACTTATGGACCAACAATACTAAAGTTGGACTTTTGTGCGGAGGGAGGATATATAAGATCTTTTGTGGGTGGGATTTATCATGCTCTTCATCACAGTGTTTTGGTAATCTAATTGTTATATATATATATATATAACAAGTGTGGGTATGAGGTGGATTGAGTACTATATATAACACTTATTCTTGCATTCATCTCATTAAAATTAGGCAAAGCCCATTGCAAATGAGTGAATATTTACTCTACTTATTTAGGGATATTTTTATAGTTAAGCATGGGTACAATTGCCAATTTGCCATCCCTAGTACATGCAAACGCTAGTACATCCATTTTTCTTCTAAAATTTGAAGTATCATGCGTTACTTTCTCCAAATAAAAGCCATACCATACTTGACTCTAGACACCATGCTTTTCGTATAGAAAATTGGAAATTCAACCCAATAAACACCATCTCTATAGTGCGCAAATTAATGTATGACACCTGACAATGACATTTACTTAACGCCTAACGGTAAGCAATGGATTGCTAAGAACACCTAAATGCATGCCCTTAATATTATCCTATCACCAAAAAATTAAAAAAAAAAAAATACAAACAAAAGAGTCATCACCAACAACAATACAGCAAAACCACCAGTCCAAGTCAAAATATATCCCACCCTTCATCCTCACTCCTTTACAAGTATATATCTTACCTTTCCTCTGCATTTTGTCAGGGCTTCTACTCTCTTTTCCCCTCTCTCTCTCCAGATACATTTCTAGCCTTTCGTTTGCCTCAAACATGCACCCACACGAGCACACCCAGCAGGTACAAAAGGTGGAGTTCACAACAAAAAAGAAAACAATGAGAAAACCTTGTTGTGACAAGGAAAGCATAAATAAAGGTGCTTGGTCCAAGCAAGAAGACCAAAAGCTCATTGACTACATCCGAGTTCATGGTGAAGGCTGTTGGCGTTCCATTCCCAAAGCTGCTGGTTAGTTAATGAATTCATATCATTAATAGAGAGCTGTTATAGTATCTAAAGAGGTTTTTATACAATTGCTTTTTTTTATTAGTTAAATGAATTTACTAAAAGAGTTGATTGATTCAGCAGAGGGCATGAATTATATTGTAAATATTTGTTTTTTATTTTTATAATAAAAAATTAAATGAATTTGGACATTTTTTTATCCGGAAAAATTAAAAATAATCTTAGGAGATTTACAATAACTCTAACCTAGACACCTTGCTTAAATGAATTTGGACATACTAAAGAAGAAAGAGTTTCATTAAATGGAAATTTGTTCTACTATTATTAGTTAAAAAAATAATACTAGCTAGTACCAAAACCCTTAAATAAATTTCTTGCTATACCATAGAATTTCTTAGAGTACCATTAATAACCATACGTCATTCCACATATAGGGCTGCATCGTTGCGGCAAAAGCTGTAGGCTGAGATGGTTAAACTACTTACGACCAGACATCAAACGTGGAATCTTTGCTGAAGATGAGGAAGACCTCATCATCAAACTCCATGCCCTCCTTGGTAACAGGTATCTTCATTAGCCATCTATCAACTACCTATTACTTCCTCTTAACACATATATAGACAAAAGTAATTAGTTTTACACAGATTAAAAAATTTAGTTAAAATTATTTAATTTTTTTAATCTTAAGTAAAAAATAAGATTATTTTTAAAATATTTTTCATTGAAACTTGATATTATAAATAAAATAAGAATCCTTAAAAATAAAATTATACTTAAATAAAGAATATTTTAAAAATGATATCAGAGTAAAATTAGTTAGATTTTAAGTTCGGATATAAAATAACTTTTCTTACTTATATATGAGTCTTGAGGGCCTATTAGTTGAAAAAATTGAAATAGAAATTTTTTCTTAACAAATATTATTATATCCGAAATTCGGAATTCACAATTTATTCATTAAGTAATTAAAAATTATTATATTTAGCAAGGGTCTTTAATGCTTCATAATTAATATTCTTAAATCTCTTATTAGAAAGACCTTATATTTGTTTTGTCGACCATTATCTAAGAGAAATGAATGGAGAATTAAAAATAAAATAATTTTACTATAAAACACAATATTTAATTTTATAAATACATTCTTATCATGATTTATAATAAAAACTAATTTCATTTTTTAAAAAAACTACTATATGTAACATGTATATTTTAACCATATTGTTATATTATCAGAGCATCTTTTGGTAATGAATTCAAGTTAATTGGATGCATATATATGTAAATATAGGTGGTCACTAATTGCTGGAAGGTTGCCTGGGAGGACAGACAATGAGGTGAAGAACTATTGGAATTCTCACATCCGAAGAAAACTAATAAAGATGGGAATTGATCCAAATAACCATAAGCCACACCAAAGCTTCCCTCGTTCTCATGCTTCAACTGAGGGTGCATCAACATCTGAGTCCATGAACAAAGTCCCTTTCTTCAAATCCAGTGGTGTAGCTGCCAGTGATCATAGGATTTCGTTCACAAAAGAAGAAACAGCAATTATTTCATCTTCATCACCCCCTTTGAATCTTGATCTTACAATTGCTTTACCTTCGCCTATGCTTCGTGCTGCGGAAGAATAAAAGCCTATACATTAAAATTCTGAGTCCGCCAAGACATGGGGCATGGATGTATAGATCTAGATCTCAACTGTTAGTTCGTACTTGTTGGCAAGACTGTTACCAGTATTGCATGTTTGTTACAAATTAATTTTGAAGAAATAATCATTTTTTAAAGCACTTCAAGAAAAAAGTTTTTTTTTTATTATCTCTTTAAAATAAGTTGAATTAAGTTCACAAAATGTACTGAAATGTTTCTTCCAAGATCTTGAGGAGAGATGCATGGATGAGAAGGAGAGCCCAGGGAGGATATTTAACATGAGTTATTTCATGTAATGGCAAACTATGAAGCCCCCATACTTCAAAATCCAACAAGTATCCGCGGTGTCGTACCCGTGTGGGACACCTATACCTCCGAATACATATTGGACAACTTGAGTCACTTTTTGAATTTTTTTAATAATTTTATTGCTTTAACTTTAGTTAGAATTTTTAAAATGAAAGGTCCAAAAATAAATAAAACACAACTCTTTATCTCTTCTCAAAACATATATATATATATATATATATATAACACGTCCTTTTTCTTCTTCGATCTTGACAACTCTTTTTCGATAATTTTTTATGTTTTTCTGATCTATGAAACATCGACATCGACATCGACACAAACACTGGACATGATATAGACACGTAGACATATGTAATATCCAAAATATAGAACGTGATACGGGTGTTGTGTCGGTGTAGACACTGACACGGACGCGTATCGGACACCAAACACGATAAGAAACTGGAGTATCCGTGTTTCATAGCTTTCGACGAGGCAGTTTGTTTTGTGGCAAGTGTGACTAGTAGATCTCTCTCTCTCCACACAATGCACAAACCATAATTTTATTGAATAAATTTATTTTATCACTCATCAATTGGGTTTGTTAAAACGGAATCTGCATATTGGAGTGTTTTAACAACACACAAGATCATTTGCATAATTGCGTTTTAACATCAACACTATTGTCTTTTATTTGCATATTCATATATGATATTTTTTTATAAACTTTTATTAACATATTCAGGACGTATTGTATTTTTAAATTTTTTTTTAAAATGTTGCATTCTCGTATCCATGTCGTGTCTTACCTGTGTGGTATCACGTATCTTCATGGCAAGTGCTTAATTTCTGTGTACATATAATGATGACCTAAATTCGGTTCATGTGCATGTTCCTGCAAGCTAGACCTTGATTATAACTTATAAGTATTTCTATTACTAATGCGGCGAAAAGTGATGCAAAAGTCATTATTGAGTTTTATTGTTGATTGGAATTTTCGGACACGTATTCATATACAGAGCCAAAAGCATTAAAGCAAAGAATCAGTGAAGCACTCTCAATGAATGCATGATTTCCATTAAGTTCGGAGTTGAGTAGTGGGTGCAATTTCCATTCAGTTTCCAAGTGATGATGAATCCTATTTTAAGAGTGGTGGTTGCAGCTACCAGGAGACCCATGCAAAACCTGTCTGACAGTAGTACTAGCTAGATATTCTACAAAATGGGCCAAGCTTCTAGGTATGATTATTTTTAGAATAACATTTGAAAAAAAGAAAAGTAACGAACTCTAGAGTTTTTTTTTTTTTTTTATAACCATACTAATTAGTATCACATCTTAAGGTATTTTTATATATTTGGGTCCTTTAAGTCAATTATCAGATTAATTATTGGTGAGAAATAAAAACTTAATTACATTTAAAAAAAAATATTTTTTAAGAGTATATTTTGTATGGATTAAATACAAATATTTTCTTACAAATTTAACATATATTATCAATTGAGTTACATCTATTAAATACTTTAAAGTCAATTTGACGTGATCATGCCATAAATATATATATATATATATATATATATATATATATATATATATATATATATATATATGTGACTTTTCTCTTTTAATCAAAAGAGATACAAGTAATTTATATAGTTTCTAAAAACACTTTTCCAGCTTTTCACACTTCTATAATACATTCATGATTTTTTTCTAAAAAAAATATTAGATTTGTAAAGAGTACATGCATGTTGAAGATGCCTCCCCTATTCCCAATCTTAACTATATCAAAAATTCAAATTTAAGTAGTATTAATTTAATAACTTTAAAAACAGTAATTTTTATCAAAGAAATATTTATGAAAAATATGAGAGATATTTAAGCCCACATTACAACCAGAATTGTTCAAAAGATGTTGGCAAGACCTATTATAATGCCCACTAAAAAAAACTCGGGAATTATAAGGGATTAATATAACATAAACAAAAAGAGAACTCTCCAATTGTGAAGTCAACTAAGTTCAACCTTTATGTAATCCACAACTTTTGATAAATCTACTTGTTTTTTTTTTCCGTAGAGACAATTCCATTTTTATGCGACCAAGCAGACCAAACAACCACCATCGGGATGAGCATCCAGAACCTCTTAAAGTAATTTATTGTGCTAAAAGTTTTTGTTCGTGTACGTACCTTTTTTTGGTTTCTTCTCCATTATGCAGAAGTTCAAAGCACAAGACTTCAAGCACAACGCATAATCATATACATGCCAACTGACTTGGCTTCGAAATCTTCTCTTGATGGGGCAAGACCTTGTTTGTATTAACGTTTCTAAAATTATTTCTTGCATACATATAATAATATAATTTTCAAATAAGTTGAATTTAAATCTAACTAATCTATAGATTTATATTGAGAGCAACAATCAGTTCGCTTATGATACCATACAATCTTTAAGACCCTTCAGATATATTATCCTGACAGCTAGTAAATCTTGGTTGAAGTTTTGTGGATCATATATTCTTGTTTATCCATAATCTCTTCATTTATTTTTGTTCGTATCAAAAAAGAAAAACTAAAAAATAAGTGTTTCATCACCAAACATGTGAATCAGCTAATATGAGATTGTTATGATAATCTCACGTTTAAACTTGAATTTATTATTGTGTTTAATACTTAGAAAGAAAATTTTGTCATTAATAATTTTAATATTAGTTTACCAGAGGATGATTGCTTTCTTAAAAGAGAGTACATGAGGTTTATATCAAAGTTTCGGCATTATTTTCCATATACCGCACATAACGTATTTCAATTTAGCCTCTAGAAAATAATTGATTTTGAATTTGCATTTGTAGCTGCCAAGAGATCCAAATTGCACCCTTTAGATGTACTCTAGGGATTCAAATCCAACAGAAGTGCCGCTACATACTACTAGCTATAGGATGAATTAGCTTAAACTTATTTTTTTTTAAATGTATTTTTTCTTAAGAAGCATATAAAATTTATTTCTTAAAATAAGTAGAAAATTATTTTTTTATGGATAGATGATTTAGACAAATATATTAAAAAGGCCAAAAACTATTTATTTATTAAAATAAGTATTTATTTCAACAAATAAGTTTAAACAAACTTGCTTATAGATGATGGAAATGAATTATCTAGCTTGTGCCAAATTAATTTTGACAATTAATATGATCATATTTAAATTTATGTTTATTTCTTTTCCAATAAAAAATAAATGAGACTTATTTAATATTTATTTGAAGAAAAATATAAATAAAATTTCAACACAAATTATTATTGACAAAAATATATAATAGCCTTAATCAGAAGTAAAATTACACCAAACCTCTTGGTCATGAATCAAACTTCAAGTGTCTAAGGTTTGTAAAATTTGGAATGCAGTTTGAACGAGCTTTTCTTAGCGTCATCTCATAATGAAATTATCACTTTAAAATGAATGAGCAATTTTAAGGTGTCAAATTGATATATCTAACAATTTGGTGGAAATGATTTTTCAACAACGTACAACAATAGTGCAAATATCTTTCATAGTTATCCCTTCATAAGTTCACCATCTACCATTCAGATATATATGTCACGATGTGGTAGTTCACACGCAATGGTCTCAAATTCTTTTGAAAATATTTTTGTTCTTTATACAAATATTTCATTTCAGAAAGAAAAAAAAAATGGTCGGAATTGCTTGTCACATACAATAGTTGGAGAATGGATAATGACATTACAACGTCAATTATAACGAGTATAATTAGAATCATTTTAAATACAAATCGCACAAATATCATAAATCAATTTGTTGTTATCAATTTTAATTGTTATAATTCATATCACTAATAATATTATTAATTAGATGATAGAGAAATATAATAAAAATAAAGTTAAATGTTAGATTGTTTAGTTTAAGAAAAATATGTGACAGATAGAATAAAAATAAAATAATGAGATTTGTAAAATACTATCATATCCTTATTTATTCAACAATCAATTATTTTACTCGAAAAAATAGAAGGATAAAAAATTCATTCATGTATGATCACATCAAAAGTCATTGTGAGTGAGACCCACACATATGTAACTTTTTTTTACACAAAATAACCTTTACCAATAAGATACTTTTGGTCTTTCCTCACTTCTTAAAAATCACTTGCATCAAACATAATGTAAGACTTTGTTTGGTCAGAAGAAATTAAAAAAAAAATTGAATTGAGGGAAAAGTATATTGAAAGAGAAATTCTCTCTCTGCTTTCAATTTCTCTCTAATCAATTGAAGAAAATATATTGTTATTTCATACGTAATTCGCTTTAAATTTAAGTTAGTATTATGTAGTGAATCCGAACTATTTTTTAACACTATTTATATAAAATTATATTTTCTTAAATATGACTTAAACCTTTTAAATAAAAGAATAAATATTATTTCTTAAATATAAATTATTTAGGTTTTATATCAAAAAATAATTGTGTGGTAATTGTAAAATAAGAGTTCCCTTTCTAAAAATTAAAATAAAAAAGTAAGTCATCTTCTATAAGTTTTCTAAAAAAATTACATAAGTTTCATGTTATGATTATCGAATAAGGTTTATGTAATTATATCATATTTATGAAATATAACTTTTTTGATTAAAAATAATAGAAAAAAATTATTTTGCATTAAGTCGCATATTATATATACTCTTGATAAGTTAAATATTAAAATATAATATTTTTCGTAGAATCTTTTTTTTTTCAAATATGAGTTGCCATTTAGTTACCACTTTGGACAGGACTAGCTATGATATATATATATATATATATATATATATATATGATCTCTTAGAGATCCATAGTTTTAGGCCAAATTCAATAAGAACTTGTTAAAATATCTCTTATATTTTTTAATTTTATAAAATAATATTTTCACTTAAAAATTCATCATATATTTTAATCTCTCTTTATAAAAGATGTCATGGGAATAAATTGTCAAAAGAATAATAACATTTATTCTAGGCCCATTATGTGTGCATGATAATATTTTGACTTTGGAATCAAGAACTCCGTGTTTAGAAGGATACTTGCATGTGCTTGTTTGTGGTTAACTGGCATTGCGTTTACAAAGCACGAGTTAGTCTACGTATTTTATAACGTACGCGGTTTAATTTCGTGATATTTCAGCTTTTGACCAACAATTTTTTTCTTAAAGTTGATCTAGATGCTTTCATTGATTTTACGTAGTCCTATGTGGATAATACTTTGCAAATAATAATTTAATTCTTTTTATTTCAACTTAGATAAAACAAATTATATTTAAACAAAATTAACTAAAACTTATTAATTTAGATTATATGAGATCATTCGAGAAGTATGCCTAAACTATTATTCAAACATAAGGAAATCTAAATTCAATTGGCTGTATCTTCGATTTCTACCCGTAAAAAAAATTATTATTCAAACTCGTTATTAATTATTCATCAATTTGGAATCGTATGATTGTTTAATCCCTTCTTTGATAACCTTTTTATATTATTTTGCTAAATTAATCACCATATGAATTATTGAATGGGAATCAAATCTTCAAATTTTATCAACAGTCAACACTTGAATAATGTAGTCCGAAATCCACAAAATTGTTATACAGGTCCCAATTGAAAGGCTTTCAAATTTCTTGCATTGGGCCACCTTCGTTTGGAATTGGGTTCTCACTAAACCCGAATAACGTGGCCATTCTTAGAATTTTGTTTAATAATATCATGTCTTCTGTTTCTTTTCATTTCACCACTAATCTTACATTTCTCTGTTAGTTTTCCCCCCTATTTTCCACGTGATTGTATAAACTTTTGTACAATTTATGGTAGAAAATTATTTTCTCTTTTCTGATAGTTATAGAATTATATAGACACTGGTTAAAAAAAAGAATTACATTGATACATTAATTAATCTAATTTCACCTGTCAATTTTTTTACAATATATCCTACTAAAGTCGAGAATTTTGTTTAAATATGAAAATTTTAAATTAAAAATTATCCGAGTATTAACTATAGGTACTGTATGCAATTTTTGTTTTTTTTTCTAATTTTGTTTCAGAAAAATAATAAAGGTTAAGATTGCAAGTTTAATCGAATATTTAACAGACAATTTTGAAGGAAACAAAATCCTTTATATATATATATTTGTAACTGTTTTACTTCGTTGCACTTCAGTGATGAAGCTTTTGACATAATAACAGCTAGATTTTCGAGTTCAGATAATTCGTGATGATTTTAAGCTAAGGCTATGCAATAGTTTTGCTTTTCGAAAAAAGTAAAAGAAAAAAGAGAGGCTATGCAGTAGTTCCTTCTCAATGCTTTAAACCGGTTTTTGTTTGTGTAATTGTGACTGCATCTAAAGTGGCATAATAGCAATTAAGCATGCTATGAATGTTGTGAAAATAGAGAAATTTCTTGTACCTGATTGATTTTATTACATGGAGATGAAGAAGCTTATAACATGATGAGTTGAATTGAATTAGTATAAAACTTTAGATGCATTGAATTACTAGAGGATAAGAAGAAGCGTAGTCTTTATTAATTATTAATACTATAACAATTGGAATTGGACCAAAACAAACTTCTGAATTCTGCTATCCCAGTCAGCGTGTTTTAAATAAATCATCATATGAACTTTTTATTACCACAGTCAAATGTCAATTGACACAAACTATTAATGGTAGTCTCACTAAGCTGATGAAAGTCCATTGACTGATTAACATATTCAAAGTTCTAACCAACAATTCAAACGAACTACAATTTAGGAAACTGATTGCTGATTAGATTAATTGACATCCATATATGTGATGCCAATTCAATTTGGTCATTTTTTTTAATAATAATAATAGGTCAAGCATGTCTGTGCAAGAATTGGAGAATCAAGAACGCTTTGTCCTTGAATCCAACTTCTAATACCTTAGTGATAACTTGACGACAAAGGAGAATGCAGAAAGGATAAAGTGCAAGGGTTAAAAAAAAAAATCACAAGTGAAAATTCATTATATGCTTTCTTAGATTAGAATGACAATTCAGCACCATTTCATCACAAGTGAAAGGGAATCAATCAAATGGTGAAAAAGTTTTTTTTTGTGTTTTTTCCCCTTCTTTAGGCTTTATTGATTTCCATCAGTTTTCCATTAATCCAAACAAAAGAGTAGTGTTGTCTTTTCCTTCTTCAATTTTACTACTCTAAACACGTTTTATATCAGGATCTCTCCCTCGCTTTGATTAGGCCTAATAGTAGTGTTATACAGGACATTTTATCTCTCTGTCTTTCCATAATGTTTTTAGTACTTATGAAATAATAAATACAAACCACTAATAAATAAAAGCTATGAAGTCATATAGATATTCAAAATGTTTAAATTTGTGGGAGAAAAAACAAAGTTATTTTTTTATTAAGTTAAAATTAACTTACTTTCCACATCTTTTTCTAAAGTTCCATAATTTAATTTGTCCAAAATTAGTAGGAGTTAACTTAGTTTTAATTTATGCAAAAAATTTGATTCATTTTATTTTCTTATTTGTTATCTTATAAATGCTTATTGAAAATTAATCAAATGATTATCATAATAATTAAATATTTTAAATAATAATATTCAAATAATAAAATAAAAATACACAATTTATTAATAAATAATTTATTTTTACATTTCTTATTTTTATAATTCATTTTATTTTTAAAATTTTATATATTGAGATAATTAAAATGAAATTAATGACTTACTATATGACTTATTTTAAATTATATGCAAGAAAATTAATTTTTTAAAGAAAGGTGAGGGGATGCTCCATAGATTTCTCCCATCCCAACATAAATAAGATTATATTTGATTTTTTTCTCTAAACTCATTTCGCCTTTAATAGTAGTCAGAATGAAAATAATCAAACTCGTTCCAACCTAGTTATCAACATATCATTCTTAACTATTCACTCTTCATCTTCAATAACCAAAATCTGAAAGGATTGAAAGGAAGAGGAGGAAAAAAAAGCATTCAAAGAAAGAAAGGAATCTAAATTTGGTAATTGCTCAAAGCTATAATATTCCCGGCCACTTTTGCTAATTGGTAGATAAAGTTTGGAGAAATATAGATCTTAAAGTCTTGAAAGAAGTCAATGTCTTTCCTAACTGAAAACTACTTCATGAAAATTATTGGAAGGAAAATTCAAAAAACTTTTGGTACAACAACACTTCCTTTAAATTCTTAATAGTGTGTTGTTAGCTTATTAATCGGTACATATTATTCAAAATTAAGAAAATGTTAACGAGCGTTGTTAAAGTAATAGAGACTAACATCAGAATAGGAGTAGTTGTTAATAGTGTGTTATTAGCTTATTAATCAGTACATATTTCGTGATAATTAAAATGAAATTAATCGGTACATATTCATTCTCTACAACTTCTTTCTCAGGTGTTATCGGGAACTCATGAGCTCCCCACATCAGAATAGGAGGAACATATTCATAGAGACTAACATTTAAATCAAAATTTGACAAAGAATCTATATGAGTATACGAATAGTGTATACATGATTGAGATTGTCATAGAATATTTTATAGACATCATGATGCCTCCGTATTTGGTGGCTCTTTCATCGTGAGGCTCTATCGCATCTCTTAGAAGATCTGCTATGCAATGTGGTAGGTATCTTTCGTATTGAAATCATGATTTTAAACTATGGTTTGCAATCATAATTATGTAAAGGTTTTTATTTTTATTTTTAACTCACCACAATTCTAATTGTGATTGCATCAACTGCATTTTTGTTCACAATTTCTTGTAATGTCAAGGTTTGAGATTAAATCGCATGGCGCAACAATAATTAAGAACCATATATGTGTGGAATCATAAGGCTTGCAAGGCCGATAACGATAATTGTGTCATTAATAATGAATGATAATTAGGCGACGATTATTCAAAGTAGGTCACATACTTTGGTTGATACATGAGAGACAAAATGAGTCAATAGGTGAAAAATTAAGTTGAGGGCACAACCTTAATATACATCTAGAACTATCAAACCTAAAAGTGGTAGGGTAACTTCAATTACAAAGGAAGTTTATGTGTATTTATTTTATAAGATGAACAAGTCGGCTAGTAAAATATCAAGTTGAACACTCGACCTTGTTAGTTGTTATACTATTGAAACAATAACAATTCCTTTTAAGGTAACCTTCATCTACAAAGGGAGTTTGTAATGTTAAAATAATTTTGATTAATAAAATACCAACTAATATTTAAATTATATAAAATGTCATAAACATGATTTTTTGGATAGAAGTTTGCCATCCAATGTTCATAAAATATTATCAAGTCAAATAAGTTTGACAACATCTACGCGTAGAGTTAGTAGATCTCTAACTCATCAAAATATACTATTAATAATGAAGATTAAACTATATCTGTATAAATGATGTGTTAATAATTATTTTCATTTTGTTCCGGAACAGTTTCATATTGTTGCTCTTTAATATTTACCTACAAAGTAGAAAGAAAAGACATAAAGAATTAGAGAAAATAATATATATATATATATATATATATATATATATATATATATTAGTTATACAACTTTCATTTTTGTATAAATAATTAACTAAAAGTATAAGTATATTAATAAGATGTTAAATAATAATAAAAATATGATGTCGTCATCATAAAAAGTTATAAAATAATATAATATACATGTAGGCGTCGGATTATTTAAATCTAAATAGGACAAAAAAACAGCATAAACCAATACAAATATTGATATAAATGAAAAATGAACACAAATTTGGAAGTTCATGTGGTCAACGTTAGACAGAAGCATCTTACGTATGGTGTGAGTGTGAACAGCACCTCTCCAACGCCAACAGCCCGTCACCCATTGTTACGAAAAGCAGAGCAATTTTAGTTTTATACTTTTATAAAGTAAAAAAAAAAGGTACCCTCGAAGTCGATGTTCTTATCCATTAAGAAAAATTGTCTAATGGGAATGCCTACTACCAACTTGAGACTAGAGACTGCAGCAGCATGGGCACACTATAATAAAGTAAAAACCCAAAAGAGATTGCCAATTGGAAAGAGATCTTTGAACACTCGAAGGAGTTTCTACATCTGAATAGTTAATATATTAATGATGTGAGATGATAAAAATACTAATAAAGTAATAAATAGAAAAAATAAAGTATCAATAAAAATGTTTATACCTTTAAGGTGTCCCAAAACTCCCTAAAGTCTTAACAATAATGATACAGTGTAGGGCTATGTTAACGATGGAGGAACCATTTCCACCATTTTCCTTTTTTTCCATAAAAGGCGTGAAGCATGTTAAATACGTGTAAATGTGTAATGAGTATGGTGGTGCAGCCCGTGGGCCGTGATCGAGCCACTTTCTGCCTCAAGGTCTTTTCATAATCATGTTCGGCTTGAATCCACACTAGTGCAGTATTTCATACAGCTTAAGATATTTTACCACTGATCAAATTAAGTTCATTTTGCCCTAAAGAAAATAAGGATTTGTTCCCCCTTCGTCGAATTTAATTCATTCTTTTGCGTCTATTTGTATTAGTCTTAAATTATGACTTGAAATACTAGAAGGTGTGACTTTCTAAATTGTGTATATAAAGTTAAGAATTTTACTCTTTTTTTTTTTACCTTTTAAAATAGATATTTTAAATATTTTTTAAAGTTATATTGCACATATTATTTGTTTTCTATTTTTTAATTTATATTTCAAATATTAATTCATTATTTTATATATTCTTAACTGTAATCCTCCTACTTGTATATGTATACATGATCTTCTCTTCTCACGTTCTTATCCCTCTTAAATCTATAATATTTTATCTCTATTTTTAAGTGAAATTTCAATTGCTTTTCTTTTAGAAAAAATGTCTATAATTGTACAATTTTTTTATCACAAATTAAACTATTTATTATAAATTTAAAATATAAATTTTAGATTTAAAATATTTTTATTATAAATCTTAATTACAATATAATTTTTGCAATTAAAAATTTCAATTATATGCATCATGAACAATTTATGATTTATCTCGTGGCTTCCGAAATTGAATAAAGCATTAAGTGTTTCTCTTTTTTGACAATATCCAACGTCATCATCTATCTTTTAAACGCAACTTCCCTTGACAGGTAGATAAACCACATATGAAAAGAATATGAGGGTACCCCACTTCTTTTTCTCAAATGGGTAGTACAATACTACAATGACATTGATTAAGATTTAAGCTTGGTTTGGCCTAACCCACAACTTTTGTTATAACCCAACCAAACTAGTGCTTATCCCCTAACAACCACAGTTTTTCCACTACTATTTACCTTTTCATATCACTAAATTAACCGTTTTTTATTTTATTTTACACATATTTCTTTTGATTTTAAATATAAGAAAAATATGTATTTTCTTGATTTTAAACATAATTTTTTTATTTAATGTTATTATCTTTAAATTATCTTTAATTTAATTAAAAATTTAGATTTAATGATTATGTTTTGTTGTTAATATTAAATTTTAATCAAAATAAATTTAAAAACTTATTTTTTAAATAAAATTGACGTAATTAAATATGATTAATTTATTTTTTAATTAGTGTGATTTTTTTTTTCTTGTATAGGAGAACGTAGGAAATAAGAATATTCCACCAATTCAGGCATGCAATCCCATAATTTATAATTATTTTGAAATTGTCAACCCCTTGCTACCAAAGCATCCCTCCCATAATCCCAATATAAATACACCCCACAAAACTCGGTGAGGAAAAAAAAAAAAAGAAGAAAAGAACACGTACCTTAATTTCGCAAAATCAACCAAAGACAGAGAAAAAATCCAAAGAGTAAAAGGAACAGAAGAGAAAGCTTGAAGCTATGGGGAACACCATGGGAAGGAGTAAAAAGACCAAGGTGATGAAGGTGGATGGAGAAACGTTCAAGCTGAAGACTCCAGCGAGAGCAAACGACGTCGTAAAGGACTACCCCGGTCACGTTTTGCTGGACTCCGAAGCGGTGAAACATTTCGGGCTTCGGGCCAAACCCTTGGAGCCATACCAGGAATTGAAGCCCAAAAAGATTTACTTTCTCGTTGAGTTACCGAAGATTCAGCCCGAAGAGGAAAAAACGGCGCTACCGAGGAGGGTGCGATCCAGTGGGATACGCGGCATGAACGCCTCGGATAGGCTCGAGCTTCTCATGCTCTCCAAACGCTCCGTTTCGGACCTCCCTCTCGCCAGGCAGGGCCCGAAGATGGGCTCCGATGGGCCCATGAGGGTCAAGATGAGGCTCCCCAAGGCCCATTTGGACAAGTTGATGGAGGAGAGCACCGACGGGTCCGAGGTGGCGGAGAAAATCATGAGTTTGTATGTGGGAACCAATGCCGGCGAGGGTGGTGGCGTTGCGGCGGTGGCGGAGGAAGGTGGCGCAAAGACGGTGTACAATCACAAACCACGTGGGGTATGTGTTTCTTTTGCTATTATCTTGGTTTATTTATTATTTTATTTTACGAAAAAATATTTTTTTTCATCCCGTAGCTGGAACTCAAGACTTTCGTTAACAAAATTGAATTGAGTCTAATTTCATTCACATTAACTATGGTTAGTTGTCAAATTTTGTTTTAATCCCTTACTTTATTAATGAACTCAGTCTTATAATTTTTGTCTTTTTAATAACTAATTCTGATACCTTCATAATTGGTAGAAAGGAACAAAAACCATACGCTTTATCGGTAGGATTCAACATCAGATACCGAGGATCTAGTTAATTCGTTGAGCTGAATACGTGAATGACCGTAAAATTTCTTATATCTATTTTCAATTTTTATGAATAAAAAACAAAAGAGAATTGATTTCATCTACCAATTTGAAAGTAGACTAAAACTAAGTTTAACGTTAAGTACAGCTACAAAAACATATTGTTTTCTTTTTTTAAATTATTACTATTATTTAAGATATTATAAATATAAAACATATTATTCTTGAATCTTTGAAAATGGGTTGAACTTTCGTATTAGTTTGGCCGTTTGCGTTCACGGGCGCTAATTAAGGCGTCGATTCATGCTGATGTCGACGTACGCGAAATGGCATGTGGTTGCTTAGACAGGGTCGTTTTCCTGTACCGGATTTCATGGGATCATAGTTTACTATTTTAAGCGTTTATACTTCACAAGTTGAACTTTTCATTACCTTTATAGTTGCTTTTTCTTCAAAAAATCTTCTTACAAAGTTGTTTTTTTAAATAATCTCTGATTAAGTACCTACTTATTATATATATGTTCTTTTTATAATGTCTGAGGAAATAGAATCAAACTATTTTAATACAAGCCATACTTTGTTTTAATAAGTTGACTTATAAGTTCAAATAAGCACCGTAACTCAAATTCGTATTAAATGCTTGTTTAGTTCTACTAATGTGTTTGGTAACATATACATAAGTCTAATACGTTTTGCACTGAACGTGAATTCTTGAAGTCGTTAAAGTTGATTTTGATGTGATTTTGTACTGAATGTGGATCCTTGTCGTCTTACCAAACATTCACTGTATCCGGAAAGATTTGCATCAAGTTAGAAATCACAAATAGTAGTTTCTGCATTTTTTTTTTCATTTGATGTGAAAACACGGGGAAAATGAGTGTTGAAAACGCGTGTCCAAACACTCCATAAGTCTAATATGTTTTGGCTTTTTAATTAATTGCGAATGCTTTTTTAAATGAGGACAACAATTTTCTACTTTCTGATATCTAAAGTGTAGAGAGTATTTCAGTGTACATTAACGTTTTACTATTTGCTTGAATGTGATGGACTTGCTTCGATAAATTAATCTCAGTTAAAGGAAAATTTGAGAAAATTAATCTATGTTTAAAATCATTTATTTATTTGAAAGTGATTTTAATATAGTATATGTAGTTTTGATAGTATTTAATAAAAAAATATTTTTTTGGTTTATACTTCTATTTTTCCCCAATTTAAATATTAAATATGACTAAAATAACAATATAATATTAAATGAAAATTATTTTTTTGAATACATTTATCTATTTGTAGCAAAAATAGCGAAATGTTGGTTTTAGAATAAAGAATTAGAAATAAGACTTCAAATTAAACTTGGTCTGAAACAAAACAATACCAAACATAATAGCGGCACAATGGAAAATGAAGTCGCGTTGAGGGAAACAAACATGATTTTGGAAGTTTATGTAAAATCAAACACGCCACTAAAAAATAATTCACATTTTTGTTAGTATTACATGTGCGCTCAATTATAGTACTCGTCGTTTACTGGTTGTGGCCATATAAATCCACAAAAATAATTATCGGAGACGTAGACTTGGTGAGAGTTGGTGTATTAAAATAAGAGTAAAAAAGAAAGAAAGAAAGAAACATTTCAAATGCATGTAGTTTCCTAGCAATACATTTAATTTTCTGAGTAATATGCGATTCTTCAGGGGATTGTGCTAATGTGTTATTTTTTGAATGTTATGGTTTTGCAGAAACGAGTGAGTTTTAGCCCAATGGAAAATGAAGAAATTCATGTAGTAGGAGCTGCTCAATAGTTACTATAGTCAATAAGGGTACTTTCTTCCTTGTAATTATTTAAGTAGAAGCAAAATCGTGACCAAGGGAAGAACTCAGAAGCAAGAGGCAAGGCAGAGCAATAACACCCTCATAGTTTCGTTCTGGTGCTTCTGAAGTATGTTAATTTTGTTCTGTAATGTGTAGCCTACTTCACTATGAGAGCTTAGATATGTATATACATGCATTTATTTGTAGTGATATGGTTAGAAGATTATTGCTTCGAATTTTATCCTCATTGCCTTGGTTGTTTAGAATTTTTTTTCTCACCGCAAAATCTTGGTATGATGTCATCACGTCTCCTATTGCCATTTAACAAAAAAATGGTAGAATTTTTATTAAACTATACACCCTCTCTTTTATTAAATCTCAATATACACGCGTTTGTTGGGACAATTGTACCACTTTGATGGGACAGTCAGAAATCAGGATTTGGCAACCCCACTTTTCAAGGGGTTATTTTTTTATTTTTTAAAAAATAAAAATTTTTTAGTTAACATTTTAATTTTTAAAAAAAATTGTTGACTTTTTTTAAATATTATTTTTGCATTAATAAAAAAATAAAACTTTTAATATTATTATTTTATTAAATATAATTTTTTGTTTGTCATTCAATTTTTTTTAAAAAATAATAATATTTTTTGTTTAACAATTTATTTATAGAGAAATATTATATCATAAATAAAATACATAAACAATAATATTTATCCGAGGAAAAGCTAAAGATGAAGGTATGTTGAGACAATTGTTTCTGTTATGCTCTTGTTCAGATTTTACGTTACGTTTTTCTCTTCTAGTTTTCCATTGATTTTCGTCTTCGCTCGTCTCAGCATGAAAGTGAAATCGGATGCTCCTTTTCCTTCGATTAAAACCCCGCTAATCTCCTTCATAGTCTTGCCAAAATGTTTTGTGAAGTGAATAGCGACGGCACATAATTCATGGGATCAACATTGACAGATACATGTAGCCATGACGTGAGAACATGATAAATGTTTAACCTGATATTCACCACATTAATTCATGGGATCAACATTGACAAATATATGTAACCATGACGTGAGAACATGATAAATGTTTAACCTGATATTCACCACATTATAATTTTGGGATTGTAACATGACCCACATTCCAAGTGATCTGATGTTTGAAGTGTGACTTAGGTCTCTGTTACAATAAATGTGTGGTTGTGTATGTCAAATTCATTAAGTATGTCATGATTCTTGCTAATCATTATTCATTGCCTCGGAGCTTCGGAATACTATGAGCCAGAGTTGATCATTGTGTGGGTTTGTTGACTTCTAATAGCAAAGAGTTTTATAGTCTTGAAATACATCTCCTCAACCAACCAAAGATGACATCGACAAATGTCTTGTGCTTTTGAATATGGAATTGACCTACTCAAACAAATTTGTAGTCATATGTCCCCAACTTTTCCGCTCATCGAAACATTGTACATTTGTACCCAACATTTATTGGGTGACCTATCAAACCATTCAGTTGCATTTGGCTTAAAGATGTTGCTAGTGCATCTTTTCTGTGTATGCGTATCCGGTAAATATTCAATCAATTTAATACCTTATGAAATTTGATTCAAAGTAAAGTTCAACGAAGAAATAAAATATTATAGATTCTCACCAGCCTGCATAAGTGGTTTCTTCAAATGTGCAATTTAAGTCAGCGTGAAGGAAATTTTTTGCAATGTGGCACAGACAAAATAGGATGTGTCCTGGACGTGTAAGTTACTTGGATTGTTGTAGGCACTTAAAATCAAGGGTTGCCTATCTGAAATGAGAGAAATGTTACTTTGCGGAATGCCTTCTCAACTTCTTTAGCAAAAACCCCAACAGGAAGTTGTCTCTCCTTCTACAATGGCGTAGGCAATTGGGAATATATGGTTAGCATTGTCGTGTGCTGTAGTTATCAATAATGTGTCAATATACTTTTCGTAAAGCCATGTACCATCTACTTGTACTATGAGATTCTCGATGCATGTGAGTGAACAATGTGCAACAATTGCATACATTATAGACGACAATATGTCTGTTGCATGATAATGGTTTATCGCACTGTTATGCATCATTCATCAAGCCCACACGGATTATTGAGAATCGTATTAATGCGATTATCGATGCATGTGAGTGAACAGTGTGCAACATGTCCGTTGCATCATGACGATTAACCACACTGTTGCGCATTATGCACCGAGCTCTTACATCAATTATTAAACATTCAAATTGTAAATGCTTCATTTATTTATTTTAGTAGTAAAATTTACTTATATTTTAATTCAACATTTTCTATTTTCATTTTCATAGAATTTATTAATATTTTTTGCATGTAAAAGTTAAATTTTTTTAGTTTAAACTTCTTTCTGCAAATACATGACCATTTTTTTTATATTATATTAAGTTTAATTATTATTTTAATCCTCTAGTTTATTTTTAGGTTTAATTTGGTCCTATTTTTCTTCAGCTCCTAACATCTAGAAAAATAGGATTAGTTTTGGTTTTAAATAATTCCAAATTGATACCATTATAAAAAAAACTTAATTGAAAATTTTTAAAATAAAATGACCACATCAAACCTAATAAATAAAATAAATATTAAATTGAATCTTTAAAAAATGAAATGAGTATATTAACACAAGAAAAAAAATTGAAAGAAAGTTTTGTATCATTCAAAGAAATTTTGGATTGCCAATAGCCCCTCACTTGGACAGAGCTTAGTCTGATATGTTTCGAGCGGCCGGGAGAGGGCGAATTGGGTCAGGCTTTACGTGGGCGTGTAGTGGACCGAGTAGACGAAAAATGATAGGCCCACTAAAACCCTTAGTCCCTTACACAGTAGTTTTCCTATACAACTTGTGAGAATGATTTTTAAGATTTTATATTTTTTAAAATTATTATTATTACTATTATTAAAATTTAAATAAATTTTATTTATTGATAAATTATAAATAATATTATTTTAAATTCAAATAAATTGTGTTAATTATTGTTATAACCATGTTATTATCTCTAAATTCAAAATAAATTTAAGTAAAAAAATCAAAATAAATTACATTCATTTTAATTTCTCAGAAATTTTATTGTTTTCAAAATATTATTATAATTATACTATCATCTTTAAATTTAAATTTAAATCAAATTAAATGTTATTTTTATATTTTTGAAATAATTTGATTTGTTGAAAAAATATGATAAAGTTATTTTAATGTATATAATTATAAATATAAAAATATTCTCCTCATTCATTTGTAGAAATTAAAATGATAGCACTTAACAATTTTCACTACTACACAACACCAAAGAATCACATTTTTTAAAATAAAAATGATTGGTAGGCATTCTTCATAGAGAAAATATAAATATAATAAATAATATGATATGGTAAAGAAAAAAAATAAGTATATCAATAAACTATTATATGATATGGTATTATTTTATTTTAATTAATAATTTTAGTTTGAATGTTAAGTATACAATTTTGTTAAATAATGAAAGAGTTTTATTATCATAATAATCCTATGAGTCAATTAGGTTAATCTCCCATAAAAAATGTTTAGAGTAGAGAGTTCTTAATATAACATTGAGAGTTACTTGTACCATCCAATTAAAACAATGGAGAGACTCATGGGGCGGGGATCATTCAATGTGTGGAAATCTCTAAGTTTTTTAAATGGAAAAAAACACTCAAAATAAAAATAAAGAAAAAAGTGGAATCTATTAATTTTACTTTTTTTCTTCATGCAAAACTGTCATCTAAAGTCATTTTAACCTATTTATTAACATGTTTGTTGATTAGTTCGTTCACATAACTAAAACCTCTATTTTCTAAGTCTTTCTATTTTTTAAGCTGGTAGTTAAAACAATTGTAACAAACTATTAAAATTGTGTATTGTTCATTTGTAAAAATCACTATAATAGCTCAGCTACTTTTTAAGTTAGGCATTGATTCTTCTTCAATTCTCTCTCTAAAAAAATTCTCTGTAATCTAAAACTCATCTTCAGAAACAAACTTTGAGATTGTTTTTATCAATTTTGTGATATAAATATTTTAAAAGCTTACAATGAATGAAATGTCCAGAACAATGGCCACATTCTACAACCACCAAATCAAACTACAAGCATATGGTCACTACTAAAAGAAAATCAAAGCTGCAAAGGTACACATAACAGATTCTAAATGTTTAATCGTCAAAAATGGAAAAAAAACCCTTAATCCTAATACATTAAGCAACAATTACATGATAGAAAGACTTGCACAAGTCAACGGTGTAGAGAGTGAGAAAATGAAAGTTTTTTTCACCGTTCACACAAAACAATCCCGCTTCAGTTAAGTGTGTCTATGTAATGTTAGAGATATATATTACTAGCATTAATTAGTTTTAATTAATTACAAATTAGTTATTAATTTAGTTAGTTACAAATTAATTACTCTTGAAATCAATTATGTAATAACTCACTAGCATTAATAACTCACTAGCATTAGTTATATAAGGCACAATATATATTTATGTAATAGTAAATTTTGCTCATTTGAGATATTTCCTTCTTTCCATTCTCTCTCTCTTCCATTTGCATTCATTAGTAAACATGAGATTCAGAGCAATACCACTTTCCACCCATAATTTTTCGACTGCTTTGTTCATCTTTATTTTATTATCTACTTTCCATTTTTTTCTTTCTCGCTCCCAAGAAAATCAAAACATAAATTTGTTGGTCTTTTTTTTTTCTATTTCAATTCTTTTTCCCGATCTCCAACTCATGGCTCTTCACTGCAAGTTCCTTTTTGGTTCAATTGGCTTCAGAGAAGGGATTCTTTCAATTTTTAAACTTAATGATCGCCACTGCCTCCACCTGTAATCGTTAATTGAAGGCATGTGAGGTGGTCCAGAGAAATCAAAATCTCCTTCAACTTCGTCTTCCCTTTAGGAGTAAAAATCACAGCTAACGATAAAGAAATGAAATCCCTAACTATTAATACTGAAGATTCTTTTTCCAGTTTGCTAACAATGACATTGAAGGCTTCAAGGGGCTTTCAGAGAAGGATTTTTCTTCGATCAATGAGGTTGGGCTCTGGTATGGCCAACAAAACGGATCGAAGCAATTTGTTCTTGAGCACAAAACCTATTTGATGGTTGCTGCAACTTATGGTAGCATTAATGTTATGAAGATTATACTGTTGTACCCCGAGGCAGATGTGGATTTTGGCGTGTGGGGCCAACAAAAGCACTGCCCAGTTTTTGCCTACAAGGTGTTTGATTAAATGCTTCTAAAGATTTGGAAGATATTGACTATTATTTGAAGTCCTGCACTATTTCAGAAAGTTGCACACCAATTGTCTAGTGATTCATCTTTCATTGTTTCATTGATATTTGACCTGTTTTGACTTATTGTTTTCAACCTTTTAGGCTTGTTTTGATTATTTTAGTTTATGTCATGTGTTTCTGTCATGTTATGACATGAATACAAATTTTGTGTTCTTCTATTTTTTTTATGCTTTATGTTGATGTAAGCTTTTGTCCATGGTGATTAAGCATTGTTTGAGTTTTTGTTATGGATGATTAAGCATTGAATTGTTGTTTTGCTTCTCCCTTGAGGGGTTAAGCATTGATTTTAGCTTTTGCTCTTGATGGTTAAGCTTTGATGTTTTGAGCTTATGCCAAATGGTCTTGTTGTTGCCTTTGCTTGCTTTGATGCTTGCTTTGAACTCTTGGAAGAAGATTGAAAAAGCAAATGTTGATCGAAGACTTCTAGGAGCTATGCACCATTGCCGAACCTATACTTTGATTTGTTTCTAGATTTCTATTTTGATTGATGTATTTTCGACATGTTTAGTTATATTTCAATTTTTTCAGACTTTATTTTCATTTTCTATGATGTAGATGTATTATCTTCTCCAAGCTCGAAGTGTAAACACCTTCCCACTTGCGGGGTATTAAAGATATAGATGACTAGCATTAGTTAGTTATTAGTTTAGCTAGTTACAAGTTAGTTATTAATTTAATTAGTTACAAGTTAGTTATTCTTGTAACCAATTATGTAACAACTTATTAGTATTAGTTATATAAGATACAATTGTATTCATGTAAAGGTGAGTTTTGCTCATTTAAGCATTATCTAAAATAATATTCAATTTTTTCTTTTTTTCATTCCATTTGCATTCATTCATTCTTGATAGACAAGAGATTTATCATGGCAACTTGAGAGCTGGGCAATTAATTTGATCAATTCATTTCGAATTATATGGCAACAAACTCAATCAACAATGAAAAGTGTCAGCTAGATACTTTTATTTCTACCATTTCCTTCTATAAATTATAAAAACCCAAGAACATAATTAAAAAGAAATTTAAAGAAGAATAAGACCAAGAAGAAATCATTCCCATTATACGTCAAGGAAAAGTTTCTAAATTCTGTGTCTAATCCTGCAAAGCCCATACTTCCACACCAGAAAAAGTTGCTAAGTTTATTTCCTATGTTACAATATAGTAGCAAACTCTAGATACCGTGCAAAATCTGAGCAATTAGTTAGCAAGTTCTAATTGAAGCCACACAAATACAATTTCTAGCCATACTCATCTCCGAAACACAAATCAAGAAGTGTTAACTTTTCTCTTCAGAATCATTCTCAAACTTCCCAGAAAAGTTAAGAGGACGACACTTTTCTCCCATCAAGATGTTCTTCCTCCAAAGGGCTTCTTCATCTTGGTCACTGTAATCTCCCTCCACTTCTCCCTCCCGCACTTTCCTCCAAGAAATCATCTTCACCATGGAGAGTGCCCTGTTATTAATATTGCTGTTCAGCTTCGAAATCAGTTTGTGCTCCTTCGAATTCGATGATCTTGTTGTTGCTTTCTCTGCTTCTTTGTGGAGGTTCTTCAGTTTGTCAGAACCACAGAGAAAAGTGATGATGGAAAATACACACAAGACTGAGAGTATAGCTAAGAAAAGTGTGGAGATGGGCATGGAGGAGAGTAGAAGATTACTGAGAAGAGGCCTCGCCATGTGTGAGAAATGAAATGAAGTTGGTCACTTAGAAGAGAAGGGTTGGATGGTGCTGCAATAAAAAGAGAGACAGTGCAAAACGTTGGTGTGTAGTGTGTACTATTTGGTTTAAGAGTATCTCACACGCTCTAAATGCCAACTCTTATTTGCCTATGATTAAGATTGACAGGTTCATGTGGTGGAATGGAAATCTTCCACTCCCTCCATTACCAAGCTATGAAATAAGTGTGTAACTCTACATTATTGCAATAACAGTTGCAACCTCAACTTCAAAGTATTTTGATTCACAATAATTGCATTGTAATAGTAATGATAATCGCATTAATTATATTTTTTCATAATATAAAAGTTTTATAACTCATTGCAATTTTAGTTTAAAACCATACTTGCACCATCCATCATAACATATATATTTATACAGTATTCTTATTTTTTTTCTAGAGAACATAGAAATTTGAAAAGCAAATATATCTTTACCTTTTTTACATTATAAAAAGGATAAATAGTCACTTTTGTTTCTCAATGTGTAATTCCCTGATAAATGTGTTCTTAAAAGATGAAAATACAAAATTTAGTCCCTTAAAGTGTAACAAATATATCCGGTCATTAACTTCTGTCCGTCACCGTTAATAAAATAGCCTACGTGACATGAAGAGAGACAAATTTGTCATTAAAATAATTGTCAACGTGGATTGCCAGCATTGGGCATATTTGTTATAATATTTTTTTGACTTTTCATCTTCTCACTCCGCTGACAAATGCGTCCTTAAAAGATGAAAATGCAAAATTTAGGAGATGTTTGGTTTGATTGTTTTCTGTGTTCGTTTTCACTGGAAATAAAAAATGGTGAAGTAGATGTGTTTGGTTGGATTTCTGTTTTCATTTTCAGTGAAAATATTTTTCCAAACGAATCAAAAACTGGAAACAATAAAATCTTGTTTTCAATATTTTCAATTGAAAACGCGGTGGCAATGAATGCAATTTTAAGCAAATCTAAAAATATATTTCCTTTTGAAAACGCATTTTCAATGTTTTTATTTATTGAAAACAAAAAACAAGAAGTCAAACCAAACATGTTTTTAGAATTCTAATCTTTTAAAAATGAAAACAGTTTTCAAAAAATGAAAACAGAAAATGAAAATGCAAACCAAACACACCCTTAGTCCCCGAAAGTATAAAAAGTACAATAAATATATGTGGACGTTAATAATGAATTGGGTAAAAGAGAAACTACGAAAAAAGGTATTAAGAAAAACAATAAAATATAGCTTAAGATTTGAACTCTTATACTTTGATTATCTATCTATTTATTCATCTATCAAATTGTTAATTAGTTTTTTAATTAATCAATATAATTACTTATTTTCCAAAATAAAATAAATTTTTTTAGTTTTATGATATAAAAAAATTGAGTTACCATTTAAAAAAATAAAAGCCTTTTATTTCTTGAAATTTTTTATTTTTTCAATTAATTATTAATCTTTATTAAGTACTCTATCACGATATGTCAAATGGAATACAAGGTCGCTGCAACCCTTAAATCAACGAGAAATAGAACTCTATGTCTCAAAAGCAAAGAATAAACCTCTGTATTAATTTTTTTATTTTATTTTGAAGTTAACCTTTGTATTAGTTTGGGCATTATTATATTTTTTATTTAAATTTATTTGGGTTCTTTATTTGTTAGTAATTGTTTTCATTTCATTCATATAATGTATAATAAGTATTGTCTAGAGTAGAAACACATAAGATTTATCCAAAAGATTCTTTCATATTTGAGGTATATATATACATTTTATTGATTAAAGAAAAAGACTTATAATTTCACTTTAGCTTTATCTAGTTTAAATTTTGTGAGACTTTTTTTTAAAAAAAAATAGTTGATTAAATTATTATTTTTAAATAAATAAATAAATAAATTTGGTCCCTCGATCGATTGTATTTTTTCTACTCAAAACTCCTGGCATATTATTTTCAATCTAAATATAAAGATACTTAAGTTGAAATTGAGATATGAAATAATTTTAAAGATTAAAAGTGATAAATTTAATAGAAATTTGATAAAATTATAGGATATAAGATTTTTTTTTAACAACAAAGATTTAGGTTTGACAAGGAAATTAAAATAATACTTTCGGGATTAAATTTTACATTTTTCATCTTTTAGGGACATATTTATCAGCAGAGTGTGAGAAGACGAAAAGTCAAAAAAATATTATGACAAATATGTCCATATGCTGACAATTCAGGTTGGCAATTATTTTAGTGACAAATTTGTTCCTCCGTGCTACGTAAGTTATTTTATTAACACTGACGGACGAAAGTTAATGTTTGAATATATTTGTCGCACTTTTTACATTTTCAATGAACTAAATTTTATATTTTTATCTTTCAATAACTTATTTATCACCGAATTATACATTGAGACACAAAGTGACTATTTAACCTAATAAAAAAACTTACTTTGGAATAGCCGTGTACTAATAAAATATAGCAATTTCGCTTATTACAAAATACAAACGAACTGGTATTTTGGCTTGTTATGTTTTTTTTTTTTCATTTTGAGTCACTATGTTTATTTATTCAAAATTATAAAGGGTGATATTTCTATAACAAAATAAAATATATTTATTAAAAAAAATATATCATCTTATGTCTAAGGAATTTTTCTTACTTAGCCCCCCACCCCCATGCGGGTGTACCCATCTTAGCCGTTTTTTCTGTCTTTTTCTTTTTTGAACAAGTCAGATCATATACATGCCTCACATAAGTTGCACAACTTTTTTTTATAAATAAATTCTATAAATACTTTTCTTATTAAACAGTGTCTAATTCCAAACGCTAATTTACAATAAATTATTACTACGTTATTCATTATAGAATTCTTATACTAAATTTTATAATAAAAATAAAAATACTCATTCAAATATACTTTTATTCTATAATAATAATAATAATAAAGTGTAAAAGATAATGGATAATTATTTTTTGGCCGATTAAAAAATAGATAATTATTAATGACCAAATACCAAAATTCCTTAGGAGGGTATGTAAATACAAATGGGTAGAGATTTGGCACCATACTGAGTGGCAGGGGCAGGGAAATGGGCATTGCTTGTCTAAAGGGTTTACTTGACTAAAAGACTGGTAGACTTCGGTCATCGTTTTTGTCAGTATTAGGTTTCCATTTGTTAAATGTCCTCTAGTCGATTTTTTTACGTTAATAAACATTTTTATTTTTTATTTTCCCAACTATCCTCCTTTTCCAATTATATACAATAGTAACCTCCTTTACTATTTACGTTTTGAGTTTTTCTATTAAAAATTAAATCAAAATTACATATTGAATAAAATATAAGATCAAAATTGTATTTGAACTTATTAATTTTTACACTAATTATCTAAATTATGCATTATTTTAAATTACTATAAAATTAAAATAAAATATAAAACAGGAAAAAAAATAAAAAATCCATGTTGAGAAATCGGGTCCTCAACGGCCGCATTTCCAACTGATTTTGAAACTAAGAAAAATAAATCACAGCTAAGAATTAGGGTCCTCAGAAATCGAATTCAAACATGAACAGTAAAAGGGATTACTTTTGTATATAATTGGGAAAGGGAGATAGTTAGGAAAATAAAAAATGAAAAAGGTATATTAACGTAAGAAAATCTCTACTGGTCATACACTTTTTTTTTTCGCTTTTAAGGGGGTTTTGGGTTTTTTTCTCTCCATATTAACTGTTTTTTTTATTTACAAAATTCATATTAGTAACTGCTAACGTAGTTCATTTAATACTTTATTTCTTTAATCTATGCTCTAATTGCCTAATGTTGCTTTAATTGAGAAGGAGGAAAAGTGGAGAAGCTTCTGAGCAAAGATAATTTCTCAAGTGGTTCAAGTGGTACCGACAAAAAATATGGATGAGAGGAAAAAATTTCATAAAAAATGGTTAATTAAGTTGTTTGATAAAAATTAATTATTGATAAAATTTGATAAATATTTTATATCAAAAGTAAAAAAAAAAAGTCACAGGACCTACCCAATATCATGTACGAAATTTTAAAATAGTAGTAGATGGTAGAAGGTTTTTCATTATTTCATCTCTGGCTAATTAATTAATTATGATTGTTAGTTACTAGCACCTTTGGAACAATTGTCTTGGCTAGTATTTATATTGTGCTTGAACCACCGTGCTTGATTAATTGCAGAGGTTCAGAGTTGGCCAATTTATGCACGAGGTGACCATTTCCCTTTTATGGACGTGAAGAGGTAGAGATGGTGCTGGTGGCTACTAAATTTTGCAATTCTGTATTTGCAGGAGCTGTTATGTACTAGATGATGATGTTGGTTTGAGTCATTTTGTTGATAAAATAAAACTTAGATCCTCCTATATGATAAAAGGGGAAAAAAATTAGATGTAGTATTTTAGGTATTGTTTGTATGAATAATAATTTTAAATATTCTTATAACTTCCTCAAACTAATGCTCTTATTTTAAATGTGTTTTATATTTTTAAGATATCAGATACTTTATTTTTATTTAATATTTTCTTTATAAGATAACAAGAAGATTTGTAGGAGAATTAATTAGAAGATATAATATTAATTTTTTTGTATTAAATAACAATATAGATTAAAGAATTTAAATTTTAATTTCAATTGAAAAACACAAAAATATTATGTTTTCTAAAAACAAAATCACTTCCACCAAAATTCCATTTAAAAAAGAGGCTCTTACCTATTTAATTGATAGGAGAAGGGACCACTGAAGGAGTTTTACTAAATGGTCTTGTAGCCAAATCTATTGGGTTACTGCATACTTTAAAAGAAAAAAAAGTAATTTGTTATAAATAAGTAGAACAGCTAAGATTTTTAATTAATGGCTCCAATAATTATTTTGGGTTTGAGGGAAGAAAGATTAGTAGTGGCCGTTACAGTCAAGGTGTCAATTTATGGCCATGAACTCCTCAAATTGCCATTCATTTGTCACATTCATGGACGTGACCAGTGGGGATCCATCGCTATATTTTATTGATTCAGTCATCGCTTTATTTGCTCCATGTATATCTCTAATTGCATAAAGCTAAGAAATAATAATAATAATAATAATAATAAAATCTTGCTAACATGTGCCCTTAAACACTAGTTAAGAAATCAATTAATAGAAAGTTTTTATTTAGAGAGTGTAATGGAAAGAGAGTCTACTGCTACACTTCCCAATAAAAAAAAAAATTCCACTATTGATTCTTTAACCCATTCTCGTAAGACACTAAAAATATTGGTTACTAACATTTTTCTAAAAAATATTTGTTTGTTGTACTGATAACTAATTAAATATTCCAGTTAATTCACAATTTAATTTCTGAAAGTGTTAAATTATTTACTTTTTGTTTGATCTCTACCTGTACTATGTCTTTATACAATTTATCTTTTGAAAGTTGAGTTTAAATTTCTTTTAAAATGAACTCTATCACTACTTAATATACATAGCATACATTTAGATCATCATGCTATACACCACCATCCCACTCACATTACTAAAGATCAAAAGTTACAAAAAAAAAAAGGCAGGATCAAAAATAAATTTTGTGGTATATATAAAAACTAATTAAAAATATATTTATCATATTTGAAATTCATGTCTCTTTAATGTAATGATGTTTTAATTAATTAATTAATTAATTTACAAATATATTAATAATTTTATGATTAATATAAGTTTTATATGTCTTTTTTTTTGGATTCATTTGATAAAATAATGTTTTATGCATACATAATTAGATTTCATTTAATTAATAAAACATTTTCTTTGACCCAATTATATTTAATAAATAAACTCACTAAGGTTTTTAATAAAATATTTACTTAAAAAAATGTATTTATGTCTACTGGATGATTCATATAAAAAATATCTTATACCAATAATAACGATCGACATAAGTGATGATATCTTATGTCCCTTAATCAAGTGATCATTCCTGATACGGAAACTAATTATTAATTCCAGTGATGATTATTTTATATCAATATTATGATCAATAAAATTTTTTATTGAAAAGATCTTATTTTCTCTTAAACAAGATATTTTAGTTTCATAAATGAAAAATAATGTTAAAGAGATTAATGTCATTAAGTGGTTTCATCTTTTTTTTTTTGACAAAAAAATGGTTTCATCCTATTCAACTCTCTTTTTAGTTCCTTTAAAAAAAAAAAACTCTTTATAGGTAAAGTATAGTGTAAGTCCTAAACAATAAGGAAGATACAACTTTTTTATAATGCTGGATTGATTATTTTTTCTCACCATAACATTAGTGCAGAATATTTATCAGCTTTGTTAATAATTAATTTGCGTCAGAAAATCTGATGGGTTACTTTTAGTGAGATTCTCCTTTCAATTAACTCGAGGCCTTACTTGAGAACCGAATCCAAAATTATTTGAACCAACTACTTGTTGATAATGGATTGATTCATTTAAAATCATCATCATAATTGTATTCAACATTTTCTTAATTTTTTCTAATATATTATATCATAAAACAAAATCTATTTTCTTAAGTAATTAAGAACAATTAAACAGGATAATATTATATTATTTTATAATTAATTATTATAAATATATTTTATTTTTTAAAACATATTCTCACTTTTAAGAAAAACAAATTAGTCAATATATATAATTTTGTCCTTTAAAGTGGCACGTAAGTAATAGCCCAATTAATAAAAGTCCTCTAGTCAAGTCGATTTGTGGCTTTTTTCCTCTTTCGGGTCTAGCAAAGCTCAATACATCCTTCTCTGTTGACTGCAGTGGGCCATGCGATCCACTAACACTTACCAAGCCAACCTTTCTGTAAGATTTTCACTATGTTACGAGACTAATTCCTCACGAAGTAGAGTATCCGTAAAGGGATAACTCCCTCCCAAAAAATGTTGTATTCACACAGAGGATTTAAAAGTTAAATCTTGTCATATGATAAAGAGTCTAAGCTATTAATTACTTGTGTCACTTCTTATAAGTTACTGATATTTAAAGTTTAATTCAAATTTAAGTTGAGATTAGCTAAATGTAATTGATACTGTTTGAAAAAGTAAAAAAAATGTAGATAATAATAAAATGAGACAATTAATGAAGAAATCACACGACTTGATACAAAATAAATATATCTTCTAAAAATATTTTTGTTCAAGAATAGTGTCTTTGATTTATAATAAAAAGATCAACATCATTAGTTTTAATTTTGATTTTCATAAAATTTATAATCCAATATTTCTATACATATTAAATGTTAATATATTTATTAACTTACATTTAATTGCATACAATTTAAGAAATTATAACAAAATATATTTTTGACGATTTACCTAGAGGTGCCCATAGCATTAATGCCCTATTGATAGAAAATAATAAAATAAAATCATTGTCGTATAATATTGTAGCAAATAATATTACCAATTTTAATTTTCTATAACAGCCTCCATTGTTTAATTAGATTTCAATTTAATCATAATTTTTGAGAGAAAATATACATTCTTGAACATCATTTCTTATGTAGACCACACACCCCTAATTAGATTGCCACCTAATCCCAAGCTATACAAAGCCAAGCACAACAATAACACCAAATTTTGGAAGCCTCGTGGCATACTCTAGCAATCCATGCCACTACTGGAGGAGGAAATTGGTTAAGCTATTTTAGGAATTATCTTAAAGTGATCTACTTTTTTCAAATGTAAGGCATATGTTTGTTCAATTTATCTGACATTTCCTTAAGTGTAATATTTTATTATGGAAATAGGTCTAAGACAGAGAGATTAGTTGTCTATTTTCCTATTTAATGTAGCAATGGAGGGTATTAGTTTTCTTATCTCTGAAATCTTAAGTGCCTACAAATTAATTTAATCAAGAAAAAAAATGAAACATTGGAAACTTACAATATTTTAGAACCAAACACCAAGTTTTATACATTCAATAAAAAAAATATTACACGTAACTACTCCTTTTCTATTTTCATATTTCCCATGGCACCTTTGCTGTCTATGATTTTTAATTTTTTTTAGCAAGGCTATTTTATATTAATTTTTACAGCAAAAAGAGATAAAAAAGAAAGAAAGAAAAAATCATATAAAAGTAACATTATTCAAAAACTTCTTTCCTGTTCATGTTCCTTTTTAAATTTGTCTCTGGATGCATCTGATGTAAATGTAGAGTTTACTTAAAAGGGTTCACATACAACTACGAGGTGGGCAAGAATTTTCAAGAGACAAAAGGCAATGGTTCTGGCGTCAGGTTGGAAGTGCACTTTCTTAATCCCCTTCCACAACATCTGATTCCTTTCTTAATTTCTTATGCCATTACAATCTTTTACTACGACGCGTCAAATGTTGGCTTTTAAAGAAGGTACAACTTAAATGTTACACGATTGAATAGAAAATCAATTTAGTCTTTAGATAAATTATTCAAAATTTGCTAAAGGCTAGTGTAATTCTATCTCCGCAGAATATTTACAAGGTTCATACTAAAAGAAAAAAAAAAAAACAGAATAGTGAGATACTTATATGTTAGGTGCAAGCTACATAAAATGAAGATGCCAATAATTTGTTCACGTATGGGGAGGAATAATGCCAGCTTTACACTTTATGCAAAGTGAAGTAGCCATTCTCTTCTATTGTTTACTGATGCAAAGCCAACTAATAAAGAATTTTGTGTAACAATTAAGCTTTGCAATCTAATTGTGTTTACTTTCTCTGCTACATTAAGGAGAACTGATTATTGACTGGTACAAACAATAACTAATTACTAATATAGTTATATATTGCCTCATTATTTTCCTTTAATAGATTGTCCAATGGGCAAGAAACTGAACACTTAGACTTGTGAACACCTTGCAATAGTCATGGAAGTTAAATAACATAAGTTGGTGGGGGCAGAGAATGAGGGAGAGAACTTTGTCTTGTAATTAATGTCTCGTCACCATATACTTCATGCAAAAGGTAAGAATATGCTTACAAGAAATTATATTTATCCAATTTCTTTCGCTTTTTTAAGATCATCCGTGATCACACAATCATGGGACCATTGTAGCAAATTCCGCAGAATTAACCCTTCTTTAGAACCTCAGGTTTCTCACTAAACTCACCAGTCACCACAAACAAACTCAAACAAAATTTACATTCTTATTGCTCACACAGTTATGAGTTACAGCCACTTACAAGTTACTATTAAAAAAAATACACAAACATCTCCCAAGTGAACTAATTAGATATACTTTCCATTTACTTTTTTTTTTAAAATGCCAATGTTAACCTAATAGGTGACCTTTGCTTTGGCATACTATACGTGCAATAAACGTAAACAAGCCAAGAGCATCACACCCTACTTCACATACAAGCTCTTATTTATATACCTTGCCTCAGAAGGAATCAAATTCCAAGTACCTACAACTCACACAATGGTGTCTACAACAAAGAGTTGGACTACACAAAAACTCACAATAGTGCTGCTTCTTTTCTGCATTACAATTTCATCACCGGTTGAGGCCAACACATTTTCTAGCAAATTAGACCAATCACTGGTTTCACAGCCAACACACACTGAAATCAAATGTGGATCATGTCCTTGTGGAAACCCCTGTGATGAGCAACTTCTATCGCCTCCTCCTCCGCCTCCAGCTTCCCCGCCACCACTATTCCTTCCAGAGATTTCCTCTCCAACCCCACCAGAGAGTTGTGATGATTCATCGCCACTACCGCCACCACCACCTCCATCACGGCCACCACCACCACCACCATCACGGCCACCTCCAACACCACCGCCACCAAGGTTCATATATGTAACCGGTGTGCCGGGGGATGGATATGCATACTATTACTCTGCTGCTCAAAACAGAGTTGTGGGGTTGCTGGTTTTTGCTGGTTTGGGAGCACTGTCAGTCACGATGTTATTTGGGTGATGACTTCATGAATTAAGTGTTTAGCCTGCCCTCCACCAAAAAGCAGTTTCATTGTTTGATTTCTCTTGTTCAAACTTTGTCTATTTATTCATCTTCAATTATTTTATTTTTAGGTACATCATCTTCATTTTATTTTAATTTCCATTGCTTTTTGTCTTTCCTGGTAAACTTGTTGGTGAACTGATTCCAATGTGCAATGCTGAACAATTCAATATTAACATTTGATGTAAAAAAATTTAGTTCTTATTATGTGATGCTCATTGCTTTTCAGTCTTATAATAGTTTAGTTCAGATAAGGCCATCACATGATGGTAAAGTAGTCGCTGTATAAGTTTAGTTTTTAATCACATTTTGAGAAGCATAAACCCTTTTTCACGAGGTTGATAAATTTGGCTATCATTATAATAAATTGAACCTTTGCATATGTAAGGATAAATTTGCGAACAATGACCTTCATTTATATCTTCATATAGCGAGGAGTTTTTTGGCACTGGGTACATTATTAGACAGCATGTGGTTTATTCACTGCTCTTCAAGAAAGCCAGCCATGTGGTTTATTCTGATGGTGGCTTGTATGGGGATCTAAGAAAATTATAGGCAAGTGCTCCAGCTATGGATCCAACAATTGGACCAACTACGTATATCCATAACCCTTGGTAAACATGTTTGATAAGTGCCGGACCAATACTTCTTGCAGGGTTCATGGAAGCCCCTGATACAGGCCTGCATGCAATTGCAAAACCAATTTCAATTTTAATAAGAATATCAGACTCTCCAACTATTCTTAGAAGGACAAACCTTATGTGCAGTTACTTAAACTTAAGTATTTTTAGCATTGTTGTTCCATCATAATTAAAGTTTCACCTCAATAATTTATAATGCAATATTGGCAAAGGCTACGGTGGACAAGCTTCGTAAGTGACTCATAGTGAACGAATTTTATTAACCGTAGGATTCATCTGACTTTTACAGTTGCACTCTACACCCTCCACACTGGATCTTTCTTCCCATTCCTTTCTCTCTCAATCCTCCACCGGCACCGTTTACTCTCTCCTTCTCCCACTCGCTATTCTCATTAGCACCACCTCAAACGGCCTTGTTTTCGCAACCACCATTTACGGCAAGGATGTCTCCACCATCAACTTCCTCGGCGAGATCGAAACCCTCTCCAGCGGCTATTGGATCTCGTCAGTGTATTTTGTGAAAGAGATGGCGATCAACAGCGAGGGATTGTTGGGGAAAGGAAGAAACAATGGTGGTAAGGAAAGAAAAAAAATGCCAGCCGTGAGAAATTGCCTCCGACGAGGGCAAACGGTGGCCGGAAGGTTGCTGGGAGGGAGGACAAGTACATCTAGGGTGAGTAGTGTAAATTGCAACCATATAAATCGGATGAATCTAACCGTTGATAAAATTGGTTCATCATGAACCACTTAAAAAGTTTGTCCACCACCATAGTCTTGACCTGCAATATTTTACTATGTTAATCCTTTGAATTTAATAGTTATGTAAAATTTTGTGAACTAATGAAAGAACATTATTGATATCACTCTTAGAATAATTATTGTAAAAGATAATAAAATTTTTATACACAATAATTTGTGATATTAGATGACACTAACAAATTATTTTAAATGTTGTATAGCTTTTTTTATAAAAAAATAATTATAAGCACCTTTATATTATGGAAATAAAACTCCAATTCTTATTAGAGACAACAAGAAGAACAAGACACTTAAAAACTAAGTTTTATCTTTATTAGTCATGCCTAAAATCAATATTAAAAACCTGTCAACCAATAACTAATTACCCGGCAATGAAGACATTCAACATTATAGTCATCCCAACTGCAACTCCTGCAAAGTCACCCACCTGTGAATTTATCAAGCCAAGCATAGAATGCTTAATATTAGAATCTTGGACTCACAAGAAATCATTACAGAAAGTGAAAACCATTTGTTAAAGACTTATATATATCATAGATACAAGTGCAAACCGCTTTGTCATCTGTAGAAACAGCAGATATAACAAACATCAAAAGAAAAGTGATGATGACTTCAGCAACTAAAGACTGGCCATTGGATCCAACTGGTACCGTTCCAAAATAAGCTTTAGGCGTTACATCCAACATTAGGGCTAATGTGCCACTAGCAAGGATCGACCCCAGCAACTGAGCAAAAATGTAGAGTGGCACCTACATGCACAAAACTCATCATAGCAACACACTAAGACCCAATCTCAAAGCCAAAGGACCATCAAATTTAATCATTATAACTTATTGCTTGCATATGATTCTAAAAATTAAAGCATATCAAGATTAATCCTTTTTTTTTCTTTGAAATTTACAGCTCCATCAGAAATTTAAACCGGCCGTGCAGACTCACATCTATAAACACCCCGGTTTAATTTCCTTTCCTGGTTTTCATCTATGACTCTTGGTTTTTTTATAAGCAGTTGAGTTTTTACTTGTTCTTTCTTAGTAATTTGTAACAAAATAGGTGAAGACTAATAGGAACAGGGAAGTAGTACAAGATGTTCGATGGAGTATTTAAGTGGTTTAATTCTTTGTTCCCCAAGTTTTTAAGCGTTTATCAATTGGTATTAGAGTTACTTGTCAATATCTCCGTAAGTGCTACATAAGGAGAGACTGACCAGAAAAGATGAGTGTAGTCTTAAATGTTGTAGAGTGTAGTCACCAGGACATGAGTAATATGAGATGCTCCTTAATAGTGCGCACTCAAGGGAGCATTCGTGGTTTATTTATTTGGTTTCCTACACGTATCTTTTTTTTTTTAGGCAATTCTATTTAAAACATACATGTTTATGTTATTGGCATCAAAAGAATTTATCGATTTTGTGGACAATTAATTTCTGCAGAAGAACCTACCTATATAATTGTGTATGTTATTTAATGAGATATCCTCTCCAGATATTTTTTATCTTATCCATAAAACTTATACTCTTAAAGAATTCAGATGCAGTTCTATTCGAACCAACATCTTGTTAATAATTTAGGTACAATTATTTAAGTAATTTTTATGTCCACTATTCAGGACAAGAAAAATGCTAGAGTTAACACACCCCATTAAACACTCTCTCAATGTTTGAAATTTGTTGGATACTGTTGGACACTATTCAGGATTACTCGATGTAGGGTTTAAATGTTGACCTTTACTATAAAGTATAAAGAGGGAGAACTCTTATTTTAGTTAAAAGAACATGACTAAAAAGCACACAAAGAATTGTGTCTAAGTATGGTCTTTCCCAAAATCCAAAACGATTAACAAAAGAAAGTTACCTGTTTATATGAGAAGCGGCGAAAGATGGCCAAAGTAATGGTGACTGCAGGATTGAAGTGAGCTCCAGAGATATGACGAAGAGAGTAAATCATGACCATTACAATCAGCCCCCATGTGACACAAACCCCTGGAAATGTGACTGAGCCATAGATCTTATTCACTGCCACAGAGCCACAACCGGCAAATACCACAAAATATGTACCAATAACTTCTGCGAAAACCTAGTCACAATCCAAAGAGAGAAAGAAAATATTGCACCCTCATTTTATTTCACTCCTATAAAAGTATTGTTTACTTGTGTATGTGCAATTGTTAATTAATTAGTGTATCCATCGAAGTTAGAAATATTGTGGATGTATTTTAACGTAAATATAATAATAAAAGTAAAATGAAGACACAAATAAAAAAAATTCTAATCCTTTGACAAAATTACCTCAAAAATATTTTTTTACCTGAAAACCAAACATGCAAGTGATCAAAACATGCAAGTGATCATGGTCACTGACCTTCTGTGCGAGGGCTACAACATGGTTTGAACAACAGTTATGTGATACGTTACAGGTTCTGGAAGGGCTAGGGGAAGAAACACCCTCTTCCATACTTGGCATTTCTTCTTGGATGCCTTCAGATTTGGCGGCCATTGCTGTTAATGTGTCAGACTGGCGTGCAGTTTATGAGATAAACACTATCTCACTTGGAGATTTTGAACTGCTGTTTGTTACCAAAAGAATGATTGAGCCAAGTTATATATACAAAGGTCATTCTGTGATTTTTGACAAATTATATATTATCAACTTTATTTTTTTTTATTGTTTTAAGTTTTAAATAACCAACAAAATTCTGGCAAATTCGTAATACTATAACTGAAAATAGATTTATAGATACATTCTACTTTAAAGATAATAACCACTAGGGAATTTGTTTCGGATACACAATGAAAACGATACATCTAAATTGATATAGCCAAAACTTTAGTTCTTGTTTGTTATAGGATTAGAAAACCATTTTTTCAGTTTTTAATGCAAGTAAATATTTCAATAAAAATTAATATTACAATTAAATTTATTTATGTTGAAAACAAACCTTCCTTGACATAAAAAAAAAAGTCCTACTTGAGATAAACTAGGATAAATATCAATTTTGGAATTTAAAACGCAGTGCTGCTAACACGAAATTTTACAATTAATAAATTTTCAAATTGAACTAAGTTGATCACTTTCCAAACCTTCGCTATCATATCACTCAGCTTATCAAGGCAAACTCGGTGTGAATTTTAAGTGGATCTTCTATATTTTTTTCCTTAGATGTCTAAGAGTATCCTCACGAAGATTATGTGATTTCTCCCAATTTTTTACGCAAATTTAAGAGCGAACGTAGATCAAAGACGTGTAAACAAACACGCACTAATGATCATGAACTAGTAAATGATTTTGCGTTGTCTTTGATGTAATTTTACACTAAATTTGGATCTCAATTGAAAAACCAAACATTCATGCACTAAATTGTCCCTAGCTATTGTTGGAGTGCACGAGTGTCAAATAATGGTTACGCTTATTATTCTTCGTTTCTCTTCAAAATGCCACCCCTCATTCATGATGAGAATTCAGTTATTGCCTTATTGGATAGTTCTAGATTGAACTAAATATTAAATATTTGTAAATTGTCCCACTATAGGCGGTGCAGAAACTCTATAAATATGTAAAGAGTACCACATTGTCTTATGCTAGTGAAAGCAATACAATTGTATTACTATTGTTCAAAAACTCCTCTGCTACTCCTCTGTATCTATATTCCACTAACAATTTGCTACACGGTCATTATACTGTTTCTCTTCATAAATCATTTACTACCTTTTCTAACTAAACCCACGTCTAACATCTTTCTATTCCCTTAAAATACTAACGGATTCTATGAAAGAAAAACTCAATTTCTATAGTAAGCACTATAACGAAATATGTAGCGTTCAGTCTACGTGGTTTCTCTTCGATAATTAGTGCATCACCAATGCTAAGGCTCTTGAATGGATTCTTCGCTTATTTTTGCGGATCCTATAATATCATATTAAATTAAAGAATTCTAACAAAATTTCACTTCAATAAAGTTTTTAATAGAATTCATAATTTACTTTTGTGTGAGGGAAAAACATTTTTCTATTATGATATTATAGGAATCCCTACCCTCACCTCCATCGGTTAGGAATCCCACCCTTGGCGAAGACATATTTGGTGCTCATCAACCTAAATATGTCTTTTTTTCTTAAAAAAAAAATTTATTTTTATTGGTTGTGTTCATTTCCTCCCCTCTTTCTTTTGATTTTTTTTTCTTTCATGATACAGTTAAAACTCTATAAATTAATAATGTCAGGATCGAAGAAATTTATTAATTTAGAGAGTTATTAATTTATTGATAAATTAATAATTATTAATTTAAATACATATTAAACAAAAAAGCAAATTAGTCTATACCTCTTAGAATTACGTTCCAGCGAACCTTGGGACTCAAGGTAAATTAGTAACTATTGTGTTCATATGCATTGAAAATCAATAATGACTTTTGAAGTACAGTAAATGTAAATAAGAGAAATGTATTCAATGTATTCTTAAGCAAGTTTGGCACATAAATGTGTTAGAGTATTCAAACCATATCTTACAAGACTTCAACTTTAAAGGAAAACAGACAACTAATCATATTTTAACAGAGTGTAATATATTTTTTTAGTTTCTATGAATTATTAATTTATGATTTTCTTGGGATCGAAAATTATAAAGGGATCACACGAAAAATTATTATCTTATTATTTTATCGAGTTTTTCAATTTTTTATATTGACCCAAGTCAGGACCAAACAAATTTATTATTTAAAAAATTTATTAATTTACTGAGTATTAATTTAAAGAGTTTCTATTGGAATTGCTATCCAGGTGTCTATGCAAGGTAGAGAGATATTTTTTTTTTTGAAAAACAATACAAAATACGGATCTTGATAATTTTTATGAAAGAATCATTTTTTTACGTGAAGATCTCACTATCAACTCTAATAATAAATCTTAAAGAAAATCTTGAAGTTAAAATCTCATTTCAAAAATTACTATTAAAAATTACCTAAGCAATCGCAATAATGTTATATCATTTGTATGTTGATATGTGTAATGATTGAATTGTTATCCATCGTCAAAAAATTTAAGCCTTTCCAAAAATTATTGTAAATGATTCGATTGAATAGTCAAACACCCAAACCTCACTCCATCAACATCAACATTAAATTTGTTTCAAAAAAGGTACCGCATTATTTGTCACGAAAATAGAAAATTCTTGCACAGATAATTAAAAAGTAGCATTGAAGAGTCCTCTGATGTCTACAATACCAAACTTAATAAAGAAAAGAGTCCTATCAGGATCTACCATGTAGAAGTTCTTTCTTACTACGCAATTGCACAGAGGAGGAAGAAGATTTGATAAGATGCTTAACTACTTCTGCAAATTATTTTATACAACAGTTCCTTTACAAATCAACTAGAAAAACCATGCTCTTATCATCACACAACATCATTTTTATTGACAATTACCAGTCACTCGATACCTTCACGATGGCCTGGACTGGCATTTTTTTACTGTTATTTTCTTTTTCAGTTTTCTTTTCTCTTTATATGTTACAGAAAATTTATGTTGCTAGTTCCAACTGGAAAGAAAAAGAGTAGAGAGAAAAAGGGTGAAAAGATACAAATTAAGAAGAGCCCCAACTAATATTTTGAAGAAACTTCAGAAGCACAACTTGCAATAGGCATTTCACTAGGGGTACATACAAGAGCCCTTTGCTGTAAATGTCTCAAACTCTGCTCCATGCTGACTTGGACCATCTCAGCTAGCATCTTCTTTGCTTTACCAGATTGATCATCCCCATCAATCTGTGATATGATGTCACACACTATGTTCTCAAGAGTGTCAGGTTCAGCTTCAGGTCTTGAATATGGAGACTCTCTTAGTAACTGCAAAAGGGTACGTGCCTTTGGCTGAGACTTGGGGGTTCCTTGAACTGTAAGCTCAAGAAGTCCCGGAATAACACCTTCTCTAAGAATTGGTTCCCTATATTTACATCTATCACTTTGGCACATTGTCAGCAGTGCTCCAACAGCATGTTCCCTACTTTGGGGAGTACCATTTTCAAGAACTTCCACAACTGCAAGAACTCCACCTTCTTCAGATGTTAAGGAAGTTCTCCCCTCCTCATAACCTACCAAGGATTCTATCAAAGCAGAACATTTTTCAGCTATTTTTGAGGATTTTCTACAGGTTTTGAGAAGGCTAACAATTAAAGGCATTGCATTTGTTTGGAGAATGATGCTGAGGTTTTCAGGTTGTGTTGTTGATAAATTGGACAGAGCCGTCACAGCATCAACTTTAGCTTGAGGGCTTCCATCTCTTAGAATATTCACAAGAAGAGGAATGGTGCCACAAGCACTAATGATTGGCTTGTTGGTTGGAGAGGCAGATAGAGTGAGCAAAGATGCAGTTGCATACTCCTGCATATTTGGATTTTGTGACTTGAGGAAACTAATTATTGGCTCTAATGCACCAGCTTCCACAATGCTAATTTTATTCCTGCTTGATAACAACAAGAATGAATTACGTTCAAGCCATAGAAATTACATAGCAGAAAGTTAAACATCATTGAATATGAACCATTTGATAAAGGAAGACTAAGTGACTGGTACTTGTTATAAAGAGAACAGGATACAAAATATATCAGGCAGGCCAATATTTAATGCATGCTTAACTGCCAGAAAGACCGAGAAAAACAATCATAATCCTGAATTGATTCTTTTTCATTAGATTACATTTTCTAATAAAAGACACTATCTGGTGATCTTCAATCCTAAGCTGACATACTCAAACAGGCCCCAGATGCAAGATTAATGCCAAGCTACAAAGGGGAAACAATTCCCAGACCAGATATTTAAACCAGATTAACATTAGATCCCCTGATTTACACACTAATGATGATGGCTAGAGTATGTTATAATTTGTGTGTGTGTACAATGAGGATAATGATGTTTAAAGCTAAGACTGAACCATTAGGCCGAATTAGTGGGTTTGTGATAAATTTATTTCTTCCTGAAGTCGAATATAGCAGAAATTTTCTATGATTATAGCTCATTTATGGACCCGACAATCTATCAGTTATTAGATAAAATATAACACTCAAAATATGCTACCCACCCCAGGGACCCAAAAAAGAGAGAGAAGGGAAATTTGAATGTAGAAGACATATTAAAGTGTGGTCTTCTCTTCTCAAAAGCATTTAATATAAAAGGTAATTAGGAATCAAAACACAACCAAAAACTAGAAATTTTTATGCTTTTTCACTACATGGAAAATCGAGAAGTGGAAATTTTAAATTGAAAATCACTTCAAAGTTAATGATAGAACAAAAATGGTAGGGAAGAAAAAAAATAAAGGTGGAGCTTAAATGATTTTTACACCCGCCATAAAATGTTGGCCACTCGTACATCTTGAAAGTGAGACATGAAAATGATTTCACTAGGCAATAATAAGTAAAATCAAAACATTTTATTTTATCTTTTTATATCCATTTTTTCATCTTTATTTTCCATTCCACCTACAACCACAAGCATAGCCTTAATGCGAAGAGTACGAAAGTTGAAAAAAAGCCATTCGGTGATTGAATACCGCATTGAATGAAGGGACATAAACCATCTCCAACAATAAATATTAAAACAAGATGACACAATTTACTTATATATAATCAAGCGTAAAAGGAAAGTTAAATAGGAAAACAATAGCCAGAATTCTTCCATTTATTGGTTTTAAGTGTTTAGGTTGATAGTTAGCTAGTTTTTCAATTTTTAGTTAATATGTTTCTTTCTATAATTATAAAAAATGTTTTTACTTTATCATTTAATAATTTTATAGAAAATTTGTTTTAAAACTAAGAAATAATAAACCACATCTAAATTATGGCTCATTTTTTTGAAGTCTGTTTACTATTTCCCGTTGACAAATTTATACTGATTTAAAACCAGGGCACTTCTTGCAGGCTCCACCTTTTATCTAGCTAATAGTATTTCGCCAACAAATGATATCAGGTTAACTTCATTTAAAGAAGACAAGCCTAAAACGTTAAAACGGTAAAGAGCCACCATATGTACCAAACAAAAACCACCCTCCAATTGGATAAGATTCTACTGTTAAAGCATCCAATTATTTCTTGTTAACCTGTTTATGCACGCATTGTATCTATAAGAAACCATGATATAAATCGATATCCAATCATTACATGTGGCACAGTATAAAAAAGTGAAAAACATTAAAATTGAAAAATATGACATGCAAATAGTCAATCTTCGCCAGGAATTTTCTCTTTTCTTCTTCGGAATTTTTCATCAATTCAACCAACCAACTTTTGCATTCCACTTCTAAACCATGAAAAATTGTTTTTTTTATTCTTTCTTTCTGACCTACCTAAATGGGAATACCAATCGTGAAAAATTCATTCAACCCCATCTTTCTTCCCTAAATCCTAAAAAATATATGGTATATCTTACTATGACTAAAAAAATTCCGCCTAAATTTTTTTGTTTTCTTATAAATGGGATGTAAATAGAAAAATGAAAGACTAAAAATGTGTTTCAATAAACAACTTAATCAATCAATTATTTAATAACATTTTACTATCAAGGTTTATATCATAAATTTAATTTCAGAACTTATTGAATAATCTAAATCTAGTTTGTTTTAATAAGTTAAACCAAAAAAATTAAGAAAAACTTATGAAATGAACTATTTTTTCAAACTTTCATAATCTCTTCTAAATATCTAGGAATAAAATAGTCCTCATTGGTGTACCATGTATTTGTTTGTTCTCCAAATTGAAAATATTTATGGCATACCTCTTATTCTATTCCCAAGTTGACAATTCCGTGAATCCCATATGTTTCACACCATCCACACAGATTGAGTAATTGCAAGAAAAATAATATAATAAAGAAACCAAAATTATTCGCACAAACTCAGAGGAGGATTCCTCGGAGGAATATCTCAGGACTCTGATACCGTAAATAGTATTCACGGAGTCACAAATTATTATAACAAACACTCTTCACCAAATTAAATAAAATAGTACAGCAACAATTACTATTACGGTATAACCATTTAATATTTATATATTCTGAGACAAAATAAATATTTTTTTCTTTTTGGTTCCAAAATTACAATTTGAGAAAAAGGTGTTGATTCCAGTAATTAAGATTAAGATGGAAGAATAGAAGAGGTACGTACGTTTCGTCTTGTACGGCGAGGTTAAGCAGAGCGAGAAGCGCAGGTTCGTGGAACTCGGGCGAGTCGACTCGGAGCATGGACACGAGTGGCGCCACGGCTTGCCGGAGCTGGCGGCGGCACCGCTGCGAGGTCTTGGTGAGGCGCCGGATGTCCCTCGCCGCTTGGACCCTCAAAACGGGGTCGTTCAGCTGCAGAAGCTCCAACGCCCGCCGTACGGCCACCGCCGTTGCCTCCGCCTCCGGTGGAAAACCGTCCATAAGTTAATTAATCACACAAACAGAGAGAGAGAGAGAAATTGGTTTAAGCAAGCAACAGTAGTTATAACTCACAACACAGTGTTTATATATAGAGATATTTAGAGAGAGAAAGAGAAAGGGTAGTTGTTGGTTGAGACAGTTTCTTTCGTTCGTTTCAATTGCCGAACTTTAAACTAACATTTTCTGATTCAAAATTCCCTGCCAAACCAGTCAAACACTCTTAGTTAGCGTTCAAGTAAGATTTGACAATAAAAGCTTATAGACAGTTTAGTGCGATAATAAGTTACATGTGTTGATTTGGATTTACTTTTTGATTTTATGTACGTTAATATATTCTTTTATTGTTGGTTAGAAATAATAAAATTATGAATTAAAATTTATTGCATAAAAATTGAAACTCACTTATGATATGCAGGTTTCAATATGTTTTTTTAGTCTTTCAAAGTTTGTGCTTTTTAGTCTTTCAAATTAAAAGTTATATTTTTTAGTATCTTAAATTCACTAAATGTTTCCTTTAATCCCTCTTGTGGTAAAAGAAAAACTATTACAAATCATGCATTTAAATCGTAAAAAATCAAGAAAAACTAAAAATATATTTCACGAGTTTGATGGATTAACAAAATGTAAATTTTAAGTTAGAGAACTAGAAAAAAAAAAAAACCCTCCAATTTTGAGAGATTAAAAACATAATTTAACTAGTGAATAACCAAAAGTAGGTATAATTGTCATTTTGGCCCTTATTGTTGAAATAACTTTCTCTTTTAACACGTCTAGATTAAAACATGTCATTTTAATCTGTGTTGCAATTTTTTAACCTTCTGGTTTTCGTTGTTGATTCTCATACAAAAGTGAAACATGAGGTGCAAAACTATCAAAAATGAAGTTTTTTGAATTTCCTTCTAGACCCTTCTCCTAATAAATGAGGTCGACGTCCACCACGGTTATTGTAGAGTCACGCTCAAGGACTTTCATCAACGAGTCGAGAGCCTTGTTGGCATTGCGACAGACCCTGCGGTGATCGTGCTTGAAACACTTCCCCCACCAAAATAACACCATCATCACCTTCTGTAACGATTGCAATACCTCCCACCATGAACAACACACTAGTTATACAATGAGGAGGTTTTGTTCGTCCAAGAAGGTCGCAATCTTAATTATTTGAAAAACATTATATCATGTATCACTTTAAGGGATATTGTTCTAAATGTTTAAAAGAAAAATAGGAGAGCTTTGTGCTATATCTCTAAAAATCGTATGATGTGGGTTGGTGTAATTTACTAAAAAAAAATGACTGAATAAAGAAAAATTAATTTTTTTCTCTACATAGCTTATACAATAAATTTAATATATAATTAATAAAAATACATAACTGTGTTGAATATAAAAATATTGATTAGATGGATAAAGTATTTTTATATATATTTTAAGGCGTACGAAATTGTTTGTATACAAATTCAAATAAATTTAACAAAAAAAAAAATTGAAAGTGATTATGATCCCATTAAGTCACGCTCTCCTTTTGCTTTATTAGCCGTTGTATTACACATGACAATTATATTCACTTTTCAAAATGATAGTATAAAATACTCTTGTATTTTGAATATATTCTAATTAAATTAAATTCATTCTTCAAATGGATGTATGTATAAAAAACGTTTAAGCAAAAATTGCTTTTGTTCAATAACGTGCAAAACACTTTAAGCTTTTACCAAAAATATATTCTTAAATTTCTGCTTTAACACCTGTCGTTCTTCTTTAGTTTAAAAAAAGGAAGCTTATCGTTTCAGATCGTCTGGTGTATTACCAGTAAGAATTAAATTTAATAGATTTTGTAAGTTATTTTATCTTATTAGTTAATACCATTAATAATTATTAGTCATTGAAATAAAGAACATTCTTTTCTCCTAAACTTGTATTTATTTGAGTCTTAAAAGAAAAGTTAGGCATGTTAGGTCAGGTATTGTATTTCACGTTGATGACTCAACACTAATAGCAACAAATAACGATGATTCGCATAATTAATCGTCGCACATGTTAATGAACGGTGCCACTGTTCAAAGCGAGTTATTACTGGTATATATAGTTATATATATGCATAAGAATGTATAGTCGTTTTCAACGTAATATTGGTGAAAGTAGAATTGAGCTCTAAAATAAAGTTTTTAGGCTTAAATTTTGTAAATAGAAAAAATCTAGTTAAAATGGAAGACTTTAATAAAAGTAACAAGTTAAGTTCGTTTAGTAATACGTTTGATTTGCCGTTAAAATTATTACAAGATTCAATACAGATTCATTGAATAAAAATAAAAGTCAAAATCTTGGTTTGACAAAAGTATTTTTACCTTAAAAGTAATTTTTCACTAGATTTTAAAAAATGCATAATATGAATACGTCCTAATAATAATGTGTTGAAGTCGTTAGTTTCGGTAGAAACTGTAGGAGTTGTTGTTTCTTTATTGTATTTTGTCGTTGCATGTTTGGCACCGTGATGGTAATGCATATAGTCTACATTAGCTAATTTGTTAGACCTTTTGAGTCCAACTTTCAGTTTTTGAAATTTTTTTAATGGCCAATATACCCCCCACATGTGTGAACTTGAATGTCGTATTTTTAGGCCGTTAAGGTCATAAAATGTGGGTGAAATTAAGAAATGTTTCTATTGATGTGAGTGTTGGATTAGAATTGCTAGGTAGACGATTTAATTGCCAGTTAGGTACAATTGACTATAGCTTCAGCTATAATTACATCTAAGTGTTAGTCATTGCAATAATTTTCTCTTTGATTCAGTTAGATGCTGTTAATTTTACTCCACAATTATGTACTATTTGGAATTTGTGGATGATTAGTTGTAGCTGTAAAAATAAATGGCAAAGATTAATTTTTATGGTTCGGTTAATGTAGTTTTCTTTTTACTCATTCCGTTGTTAATTATAAAATATTTTTAACTAATTCATATTTCTTAAAAAATAATTAATTTAGTTAATCATATTAAATATATTAATTATTATATTATCATTCTAAAATTATCTTTTTCTTATCTATTTATTTAATTATTTTTTATTAATATTTAAAGAAAATAATTAAATAAAAATATGTAGAAAAAAATAATTAATATATCTAAAAATTAAAAAATAATTTTATAAAAATGAACAAACAAAATTTTGAAAAAAGTCATATATCTAGAAACGAAAGAAGTATAAAGCTAATTGATATCTGCTAAATTTCAATTATCATGTGATCATTTATCGATAAGTTAATTAACACAAACTGAAATAGACTTGTTGAAATAAGTTACTGTAATTGGTATTCCACTGGGATAAATAAAAAATGCATATCCTTACTCATCACTTTGTTTTTATGGCTTTATTCTCATTAAAAGTGAACGGTAATTTTTAATATGAAAAAAAACTCTAATGAAATAGATAACATTTCCCCCTACCTACTACGTAATATTAGCGTATTACAACTTTATATTATTCCACTTCATGCCCGTGTAAGTGCATTATCTCAAAGTAACTTCCAATAAGCTATGCCAAAAAAAGCTCTTTTGCTTTGAACTTTATTTTTATATCTCCTTTATCTTTCTTTTTTCCTTTGTAAAAAAAGAGTTAAGGTTGCTTTTAGACTCATAGGTATCACAAAATTAATCAAAACATACAATGTTTTGTGACCATTTCTTTTTGCAAGAGCATGAGAAATGAAAATTGTAAGAAATGAGATCTCTGCAGAATCAATCAACAACTTTCGAATGGGGTTGTTGCCAAATCTGACACTGTCAAGACTCTTCCCCATAAGCCCCACTGTCATATATGCATCGTCTTAAATTATTTAACTAATAACTACCTTCTAATTAACTCAATTTTGAATTGAAGCATCTATGAATTAATTAATGGTGTGATGACTATAGCCTTTTGTTGCATAGTTCAATAGGGAAATCACCAATTATCATCTAAAAAAATGTGCTTAAAAGTTACGGATGAGCTACCTGGTTGGAGGAGAATATATAAAATTAAAACTGTTTGTTGGAATTTTGTTTTAGATGTGGAATCGTTTGTTGGCACATTACTGTGTACTTTTGCCACATGACATATATTTGTTCGTAAAGTACAAGTATTTTTTTTAAGCTTTCGTAGAGTACACGTTTTGTATGCATAATTTAAACAAGATAAATAGTTGCAGTATTAATGGTAGCTATTGTACGGGGAAGAAAAAGGCAAATTAAGGGGGTAGTTTATAAAATTAACTCATGTAATAATATATAAATAAATTCCTTCCTTGAGCTTTAAGTGATTTTTCTAAAGAGTCTTTCACTTTTTCTTTCGAGCATATTCTCTTTTTCTAATACGTGTCCTTAGCTCTTGGGTTATGTAAAAAATTATACTGATAATATACAAAAATGAAACTATTAATATTAGGTTTAATTTTTAATTTAAAAAATTCAAAAAATATATTTTTATATATTAATTGAAATAAAATATTTAAAATTTACTTGAATAAACTTCTTTTATAAGTACTTAAAAAATAACAAAGAAGAAAATAAAAGAAATTATGTTTCTTCTATAAATTAAAATCAACTTATCACCTCTTTTTTTGAAAATGTTAGATGAGATAGTTTTTATAAAAATTAAAATACATAAGTTTGTTTTAACTTATAAAAAAAAGTTCTCTGTATTTTATCATCCTATTTTTTTCTATATTTTTTTGGTGTATCTATAAAAAGGTTTATCCAAACATATATTTCTATATAATTAAAAGAAAATGATCAGGCTAAAGACGAAGAAAATGATCAAGGTTTATCCAAACATATATTTCTGTATTTTGTTTTTCATTTTTTTCTTTTTGTTGTATCAATACCAATTTTTCATTCCTATAAAAAATGTGAAATAGGCTGGGGGCCCAGTTTTGAGCCTCAAACTTCAAGCCCCACATCGCCATTTATACCCGGAATTGACTGACACCTCCGTTCATACAAAGAAGCACTATTATTTTTGTAATGCGAAACGTTTTCCAAATCAAACAAATTTCAACACATAAATCCAAAATAAGAAAACCCAGGACGGACCCTTGCTTGGGATTGCAAGCTCCACGTAATTTGTGATTTTTATATTTAAATTGAATTTGGTTTAGTTAATTTTCCCCCCTACAATTATAACATTTTCAACACATATCTACGGCTAAATGCAAGGAAAATATAGGTTATAGGACATTTCATAATAAAAATAAGTCCCAAGAAAAAAATTGACCCTTCCGAGTCCTAATTAATCTCCTACCTCCTCAAGTGAAGAACAGAAATTCCTAATCTTTATAAGCCTTTTAACCTGGTGCAGATTTAACTAAACAGGTTCATTGGAATTCCTTTCTTTTTTTTGGTAAAAAATATATTAAAAAAATTAAACAGGTTCATCATCAGCCTAAGGGGAAGTCACACAGTGTGGTAACATTTTATCTTATGTCTGTGTGTTTATTCTTTTTTTTTTTTTTGGTTACATGTGTGTGTTTATTCATTCTAATAAAATTTATTGAAAACTAGCAAGAATTTCGTATATTTTGCAAATATTATTTAAATAATGGTTTGAAAAATATATAACTGTGTTTATATTGATTAAAAAATTAGTAATTAAAGTGAGTACACGAGGAAAAAGTGCAAACACAAAAGTTACCTATTTAAAAAAATTATAAAAGAGTAGATATGTGAAAAAATTAAATATTTATTCACATAGTTGATAGTTGAGCTAATTTTGAAAAGTAGTCATGATCTACGACATATCCCGTTTGTATGTATGGTTCTAGGATTATTCAAGAGTACTATATTTTCTAAATAAAACGCCAAAAGATGTGGAATTTTTGTTCAAGCAACCTTACACAAGGCAATTAATTACTCTTTGCCAAGTGGCAGCGTTCTACTTTGCACGTTGATAAGTGCTCTACGTTACTCGTGAGGAATGATATCAACATCTATATATGTATATTGCAAACACTAATTTGATTGATTCTTTGTACTTTTCTTTATTTCTCTTGTATTTTTATTTTTATTTCTTTCTCTCTGGAGATATTAAATTACACGGAGGGTCCATATTCATAAGCCAAAAAATATCAGCCCCCATTGGCGATTGTGTGATTGCTTATATCGACAAATAAATATTGGATCAATACCCTTCCATTGTTTCACGTTCGTGTGACCACATTTTTTTTAAAGCGGTCCCCTTAATCATGCATAGAACAAAATAGGAATAGGGTCATTTTTCCTTAAGTTTGAAGTTTGAACCCATATCCTAGCCTAAGGAGTCAATTTTATAAGAGATGTAAACATATGCATCACTATATATAGCCATCAAAACCCAGCTAAATTGGCTTGTGCAATGATCATTTTAAGTATGAATTTATGGATTGACAAGTCATAGTTCATGTGGTTCTTTTCTTTTCTTTTTTGGCAACACATAATTCATGTGGTTCAGCTCATCCCGAAAGTTGCAGTGATACGCGAGACATATTTATTTTTACATGTAGACTTGTTTGGATACAAGTCAAAAGTTTTTTTAATATTTTATCTTTTTTATTTCTGTATTATAAATTAGAGTCTTTATTTTTTAATAAAAATATTTTTAGGAATTATTTTTTTATTAATTATATTGTATGTCTTGCCTTATATTTTGTACATAGTTATATTTTATTTCTTTTAAATATTATTATTTAAATTTAATTTCAATTTCAATTTAATTTAAGTTCCAAATGTGAATGCTTAAGGTTAAGTGTTTTTTTTAAGATCCTAAGGTTAAGTTGATTTAGATATTTCGTAACTTTTTTGGTGAATATTAACGGCAAGTTCTTTATTCCAGTAGTTTTTTTTATTATTATTCTAGAGAAAAATAGGTATTTCCTGCCTAATTATTCTTTCATGTTTTTTTTAAATATAAAATATAATAGAAGTTAATGAATAATTTGTGAAAATAATTATAGGAATAAAATAATAACTTATAAATATAATTATAAGGAAAAAATAAATATAAAAATGTGTAAACTAAAATATCCAATTTCCTTTACAATATAGTTATAGATTAGGATGGACCATACAACGAAATATAGAATTTGTAATCTTTTGTCATGCAACGAAAATCTCCACCTGGTGCAACTGCTACAGAACATGCAATAAAGATTAAAAAAAGAACAATCAGATTTTTTTTTAAATTTCTTGTTCAGGTGTTTTAAGTGTTAATTCCACGGATTTTTTATCAGTCTATTTCCATGGTGCAGAGTGCAGACCCAGGCTTTGGTACTTTGCTCGACTAGTTTATTGTTCAACTATGGGTATTGGTGTCCGGGTTAGGACACTTTTTTTAACCTAATTTGAAATTTTGATTGGACATTTAGTTAAATTTGAATCGATTAAATTAAAATTCAATAACGTGAGATAAGATTGAGTTAAGTTGGATAATTGAATTGTTTTATTCTGAGGATAATTAATTTGTTGATGTAATATATCAATCTAAACATCTGCCGAAGGAAATCAATCCGTTCTCGTGAGATTAATTATTAACTTTGGATCGAAAGATACCTGATTCACACAAAAAAATATCAATCTAAACATTATATATAAAATCATAAAGTTAAAGAAGTATAAACTATCATTGAAGTATATTTTATGATATTTATTTCAAGATAAATAATATCAATATTATCATGTTATATAAATATTATCCATTAAATATAAGAGCTTTATTAATAAATAATTATTTTAAAAATTATACTTTTAAAAGATATAATTAAGACAACAGACTTAATTGAGACAAACCGAAATATATATATATATAAGTATTAATTGGGTCATTCTAAAACTAAAAGTTATTATATATCAAGATTAACTCTGGGCAAAGTCAAGTTAATGGAATGCGACGAGTAATAAACACTCCTGGGGGCGGGGGAAATGAGGCAAATTGCACTATTCTTGATTTGTTTTGTAAAAAAAATAAAAAATATAAGGCTTGATTTGTTTTTAAACAAAGGGGTCTAGGCCCAACAGAAAGAAAGTAGTTTACTTAAGCTTTATTGGAATTGAAGGCTTAGTTTAATCTCTTCTAAAATCTTTTTATTTATATTATATTATACATTATAGATGTAAAATATTTACTGAGTTCGTAAATTATTTTTTACAAAAAAAAAATTAATCATCCATCTTTAATGAAATTTCTTCTCTTTAAGTCTCAACTATTTTATTTTTTTTGTTCAATTCATCCAGAATATTTGAATCTAAAACCTTCCTTAAAATATATTTAAACTCAATTTCATTTGAGCTAACACAACATTGGTTTTGAAATCTATTTAATTTTTAAAAAATCATTTCATAATAAAGTCTATTAAATCAAATTATAAATATATCTAAATAGACTAATAGCGTGCATTTATAAGTCAATAAGTTTAAGTTTTTAAATAAATTAACAAGCAGTAAAAAAAATTAACAAGTTCTGTAAAAAAAAATTAACAAGTAAATAATTTCAAAATATTATCATAAAAGTTCAACCCATTAATTACTATTATATTTGTATTTATTTAAACAAACTGACTTCTTAAACTTAAAATATATTTTTTTCATTAAACGGTATGTATAACTCCTTTAACTAAATTAAACGGTTCAAACCCTAACTCTTTTAACTAAATATATAGATTATTTTTTTTAATTTCAAAAAGTCTTAACTCTTAACAAGATTTATTTAACAAACAATTTGATCTAATTTAAACATGCAGATATACAGGTTTGGCCATAGACCGATCACCTGAAGTTATTTCCATATCTAATTTGCCGCTATGATAACACGTTGCCTACATGTCCTAATTCCTATAATATGGGTTTTGTTAATCTTTTTTTAACAAATTATTAAATCTTGACTGAAATATTATTTCCATTGAAGGAACGCAATTATATGCGGGTAGCATATTATGAATTCAAAGATCCAGAATTAGTAAAGAAAAGAGATAGCTACTGGTTGGACAATTAATGTCGCATATAACTTCGTTATTTCTGACTTTTTTTTTTTTTATGAATCTTCGTTATTTCTGACTAACTAAAACAAAGCATCAATCTTCTCTTTTTTCCCTAACTTCTCTAATGAATACATAAAATTTTTAATTGTGACAAAATTAATATCATTGTATTGTACCCCAAAAATAATTTAAATGAAGCCAATCATTGAAAATGCAAATTGCTCTATATATAAGAATGTCCTAGTGGATATGGGAAATGATTATGTCCAAGTAAGGGAAGAAATTATATATGATGGTAGGAATAATAAATTAACCAATTAATTATTCGTTCATTCTAAATTTCACAACGACTTTTTTAACTCCTAGAGCATTATTCATTGGAATGTATAGTATAGTGGCACCGATTTTTGTGGGCTTGGGCATGTGATTACCCTTGCCCATGTGATCCTTATTAAAAGTTACACGTGCTTAATGCATGGTCCCCCACTTCATTCCAAACAAAATATATAACAGAAGCTATAGTAGGAAAAATAAAATTATTGAAATGCAACTTAGACTGAGTGAATCTCTACATGTACAAGATATATAATATTATTTGTTTTGACAAAGTAAAGCATAAAACAACTGTACGGATACTGATGTGCATGCATAGCTCATCAAGATAACACAATCGTTACCAATTAGGTTCTCAAAGGCACGAGAGGGGTTGAAGAAATCATGGAATCAAAAAGTATATCAAACGTGTTTAAGGCTACAACCAATGGAACTAGATGCATGTAATTAACTACATGCAACATCCAAATCTGGTGTGCATCTTATAAGTATGGATCTACTATACTGTCATATATCATATTTCATAATCAACTCAAATTTATGAAGATCCAAATTCATTCGCTTTGGACTAGATATGGAAGGATTTCAAATCTGAGTTTATTAGGATATTACGGTTATCTTCTCAAAAACAAAAAGATATTAGGGTTATACTATTACTAATTATGTGCTTTAATTATAGGGAATGTTAGCAAAAGGATTATTCACTGTACGCTGTTGATGCTAAACTAAAGTTCTTGACTTATACAGTTATTAGAAAACATTAATCAGGCTTTAAGAATTAAGATGAAACTTGCTAATAAGCAGTGTACGGTTCTATTTTGTAGTCAAAATTATGAAGATGCATCTCATGATCAACGTTAATTTTTTTTATTTTTATGCATGATTGAATATAATCATCTTATTTTCTTATGAATGTGATAGTCATAAGGAGAAAAACAAACTGCTATTCATTTTAATATTTGATCCTTTAAAAAAAAGAGATTAAAATTAAATAAAAAACTTAAAATTGAATTTATCTAAAAATATACTTTTATAAAAAAATGAAAAATATAAAATCCCACATGAGCATGTCCTTTTATATAAATTTACATCCATTAGTTGAATACCTAAGGTTCCATTTGGGTTGATTGTGAGTTTCTGATTTTTAATTTTTAAATGCAATTTTTAAAATAAAACATGTTCAATAAAAAAAAATGGAGTTTAATTAGCTTTTAATTCAATTTCAAAATAATTTTACATTCATTATCAAAATCAAGAAAAAATATTTTATAAATTTGATTTTTAATTTAAAAAAATATATTCTAACCATCATCACCACTACCACCTCTGTCATGTCACCTGGTTGTCATTACACTATAGTTGTCACCTTCACCACCATCATTTCACCATAACTATTACCTTATAATTATTACTATCATTTCATCACCCTCAATATCATTGTCATCACAATTACATATACAACAACTCATTCATATGCATTCTAATTGACATTGTCATCCTACAAGGAAGCAATTATATATGATGAGAGGAATAAAAAATTAACCAATTAATTACTCATTCATTTTAAATTTCACAAAGACTTATTTAACTCCTAGAGCATTATTCATTGGAAAATGTATTCATTGGAATAGATATACTCCCTCCGGTTTCAACTATAAGTAACAAAAGTCTCTTAATTTTTTTTATCTCAAATATAAACAAATCTCAATTAGTTATGTTTTATTTAATGAGATTCTTTATAAAAAATACTCTTCATTAGGCAAAAAAAAAATTATATCTGATATTAAATTCCAATAAAAAATAATATAAGAAAAACAAATATTAATTAGTGTCCTTGGAACATTGATTAAAAAATTAAAAAAAAATATTTTTATAAATAAAATTACACTCTTCATGACGTTCTTACGTTATTCTATAATTTCCACGATAAATAATTTCTTTTTTTAATTTATTAATTAATATCCTAAATGTTTATTTTTTAATTAAAGATGACATAATTTAATAAAATTAGTTAATTCTTTTTATAAATGTGAAGTATGTTTGTTTTTATTAAATTAGCCAATTTAATAAAATTAGTTAACAATAAACTGAATATAAACCCATATACATGTAATTGTTGGCTGAGTAGTCAGATATTTATTAGAAACACTTCCATCGCCACTAGTAGTACAGAGAAAATTAAAGTACAACGTAGACACGTAGATATTTTGTGAATGAAATCCTGGGACACGGTTTAATTTCCAGCCCCAGCATATACACAAACAACTAACACAAGATGCTCAAATTTTCTGCTAGATCTTGATTTAGTATTAACAAATTAGAAAAGGTCAAGCATTCTGAAATACTAAAACGCCCTTCAGAACGACCAACTTCCAGAACAAAGTTTTTCTCGTTCAGCAAAGTTGTGTTTGAATTGTGAAGTATGATTTCTTGGATTCATGATCTTTTTGGGATTCATCTTTGAGATGAAAGAATGGCATCAATGGCTTGTCTCACTTGAGAAATGTCAGGGGCTTTTCCACCTTGGACTGGCCAAAATTCATCAGCTGCCAACACCTTCACAATGAACAAGTAGAGAACAAAGATGTCACATGTGAGATTCCAATTCAGATTAAGCCATGAGCTTAGTTTGAAGAAACTGAAGATTTGAACGTGCATAAAGAATTGTAAATAGGACCAAAAAATTGCTTATCAAAAGAAGAAGAAAAGTAGTGCACTCTGTGCAAGTTCCACCTTCACTTGCAACTGAAGAAACTTAACATAACTAATTGCTTTCTCCAACATTGTGACCAAATCAACCTGCAAAATTCACCAATCAAATAATAATTCTGGCAAGTAAAATTTCATAGAGTTTGGTTGAGTTGAAGCTTCAACTCTGCAACATATATGAAAGTGCAAAAGAAAGAAACTTCTCAGTACTCGTTTGAAAAATCTACCTTGGAACCGTTGGGGACCAGTTCTTGTAGTATCTTAAGCCGCTCACTTATTCTCTCTCTTCTATTCTGAGATACACTCATACAAACATTCTATCAGCATTGAATCTCATATTTTTAAGTTTTCTTAATTTTCAATCAAAACAAGGTACATATCAAACACAATTTAACTTAGGTTTAAAGCAAACCTTGGCAGCAACACTTTGAGGATCCTGGGATGGGTTTGACTTTGGTTTTGCTGCTTTACTTGCACTTGTGCATGGCTTCTTGGCATTGGTAACTTGCATGTTCTCTCCCTATAAACACAAATCTGGCCTCAATGTTCCATTCTAATTTCATAGAGTTCTCTATGGACTAGTTCCAAGCATTAAAAAACAAAAAGAAAAAGTTAAGGTATGATTGAGGAGACAATAAAATACCATAAAAGAGCGCTTTTTCAAGACCAATTCTTGTGCTGCTGACTCATGCAAGCTATCACTAGGGACATTTGGTTCAGAGTATAGCCACCCAGATGATGAACTTTCACCATGTTGCTTGTCTTTTGCACCATTGAATATGGAGCTATAGCCAGTGGCTGTTTCAAAGCAACTGAAATTTTGCACTAGGCGCATATCTGTGGGGCTTTTAGGACTAATAACATGGTTCCACTGGTTATAACCTTCATGCAAATTACTCTCTTTGGAGAACATCCAACTCTGCTGAAAGCTAAGAAAAGATTCACTACCTTGCATGAGGTTGTTGTATTGATCATTGGCTTTGAAATTAATCAGGGATTCTGCTTCTTCAAGTTGGTAATGTGTGCTCTTATGAACATACTCATTGCCACATAGAGGAGGAGAATTGGTTATGGCTGAAGCTGAATCATTGCTGAGCCCATTAGTACTTTGTGAGCCATCTTCCTCTTCAACCACACATTTTTGGTACTCATTGACCCCATTAGATGTCAAAGAGAGTGCCATTAAGGAGGTAAAGGAAACACAAAAGCAAAAGCAACTGTGGTTTTTTGTTAAGGTCAATGATGAGCATGAAAACTAGTGAATGGGGCCTCTTTATATATAGCCTTCAAAAACCAACTACCATTTTGTGTTGATTGAGATTGGAGTAATAGTAGTCAACTGAAATCTTAACTATTATGGGGGAACAAGAAATCAAAATATAATACTAAAATACTGATGTATCTGTCTTTACGAATTTAAAAAATGTTAGTTTATTAATTAATTCATCTTCATGTTGGGATTGTTAATTAGCTGGCAAAAAGAGAATGCAATTGAGAATATAAAAGAAGAGCAAATTAAGTATAGCACAAGGATCGCCGGATCCTTCGCCAAACCCACGTCTCTCTTTGATTCCCCATTTTTGGTTAGTCTCACTTTGATGAAGAAGCTGGAGCTACTCTTGGGGTTGCAGCTTCTCACATGCTTCCTTTTTATAACTTAAGCACGTGCATGGACTCATACTCTATTCAATTTATGTACCATATAATATATTATATAATGTATGTTAACATTCTGTGTAGCTGGCTGCACTAGCTATTGAACTGGCTAAGATATAGCACTGATTGGCATGGACTGTATATTATGAACATTAAGCATGGTGGGTTTTGTATATGCAAGATTCCATTTATTTTCTCTCCGAATTCCTTTTTTTTCTTTTTAAGATTGAAAAATGTGCAGGGGAAAGTAACGTGGAACATTTTGAACCTTAACATGAAGGTTTCTTGTACACAAACTATAAATAAATAGACTTCATGGCTTACGACCTAAAAGTCTCGTATGAATTCATAATAGTTTACTTAAGGTCACGTTCAACTGGTTTGAGTGCATGCAACCGGAACATTTTAGATGAAAACATCATAAATATGAAGTTAAGTATTCACGTACAAACTAATCCAACATACTTTCTTAAAAACAAATTTAATATCATTTTTCATATCTTAAGCTCAAAGTCTACACTTTTTTATTCCTAAAAATTGAAAAAGAAAAAAAAGAGAGGAAAAGAATCAATGAAATACTACTTTGAAAATCCAAATTAATCTCAAGTCTTTCATAATGTATCATGCGTTATCCGGTACTTCTTAGTGGAAATGTATTATCTCTTTTTTGCACTTCTTTGTTAATCCCCTTTTGGCTGGGAAGAAAATAGGAAAGAATAGAAGGAAAGTTTTCAAAAAATATGAGTGGGTTCTACATCTTCATCACACCACTTTAATTTAAATATTTTTTTTCATCTCATTTCATTCTTTTTCACTCAACCAAAATGACCCTTTGGTTACATTATTAGCCTTTGCTAGCTTCAATTACTACCTACTAATTGAAATCTATTATTTCCTACTTGTTCAATCGTTTATAAGTTTATATAACTTACACAAACAAAGAAATTAACCACCATATTCAGCTAATAAAGGCCATTAAAGATTGATTTGTTTCGTTCTTTCCTTGCTTCCACACCATAGTAACTTCTAGCATGCACCATCGATCGTTCTATGGAACGTCAAAGCACCAAAAGATACGACCATGATCAAAGGAAAAGCCAACTTCGTAAGGAGTACAAAACATAAGTTGATAAAAAATTAACGATAAAAACTAATTATGCCGAAAAATTAAAAAGGGACAAAAACTATATAAAAAAGACAATAAAGACTAACTATATTATATGATTTTGACCTAATCACCAGAAAAATAAAGAGCTTTTTAATTTTACTTTTTTTAATTCAAAATTTTGGAAGAAATGAGGAAAATAAAGAGGTTAATATCGCCTCCCTTTAATGTTTGTCTCTCCCATAGGCTCTGCTCGGTTCTAACGACGGAATAAACATACCAAAGACGAAAAGGGAGTGAGTGAGTTTGGTAGAGATGATTTTGGAGTGAGTAAAGATACTAGTTGGGGGGGGGGGGGGGGGGGGTTGTAGCATAATTTTTTTCTCTTTCCAGTTGTAGTGAAATCGATTTTTTAGGGGGGAAATGATTTTCTTTAGTTATCAGGTTATATTTAGGACAAAAAAATGATATTTTTAGGTAAAAAGATTGATTTTTTTGTCTCTATTTAATTCTATATCCTCCTTATCTCATTTATACTAAATAACTTTACAATATTATTTTTACTTTATTTTTCACATATTTCTCTTAAACCAAACAAATATTAAAACATATTACTTCATTTCTACTTTTTTTCCTTTTTTAAATTATCTCTTCTCTATTTTTATTTATTTTATTTCTTTCTTTTAAATCAAGTACAACCCTAGTGTTGAGATATTTTTAAAAAAAGGAAAAATAATTTTACAATATTTTTGAACTATAACTAGACATTAATTTGATTTGAAATTTTATTTTATCTATCCTCTATTATGATTTATAAGAATGTAATACATTTTCCATATTTTTCTTCTCTCCCCCTCTTATAAAAATCAAAACAAAGTATACTTTTCCTTGAAACTAAACAAATATGTTTGGGAGATTAGTTTTAAAGGAGGATAAAAGAGGATAATTTTTTTTATATCTAATAAATATTATCTAATGTATGTCAATTTTAAAATAAATGAAATAAAATGACAGGTTAACATATATTATTTATGTCGATCCTTATCTTTTACTTATTTCTATAAACATTAAAATAAAGGAAATAAAATTATATATTAATGTCCTAATCTTTTATTTATTTCTATAAACATTACTTAACTCTCTTAAACACCATTCACCACTGTCAGGGATCTCTGCCTTTAACACCTAAAAGCTGGCTTTTCTAAGTTTAAAGAATTCACTCACCATTAATTAGCTGTTGCCAAAGAAAAAAGAAAGTCAACATTCTCTCGAACAGATTCCATCATACTGAATTTTTTTATACTAAAAGGAATTCCTGTGGTCAACTCAGTTTAATCATGTACATTTTTTAAGGGTTATCTTTTTCATACAGTGCATGACTATTTCTGGCTGCTCATGAAATACAGTTAAGTATATCTTTTGTAGACACAAAGAAGATCATCCACATGTTTGGTTACTACACAAACAAATTTTGGGGCAAAGGGGGGAAAAACTAGAGCTGGAATTGAAAATATTAAGTTAGCAATTCTTTTTCCTTGTCTCATGGAGAGTGTCTAATTGTGTCCTTCTTGTAATGAACTTGGAAACTCTTAATCAGGGAGAAGATCAGAATTTTCCATATCTTCCAAATCCTCTTAAACATTATGTAAACATCTTTGAAACTAGCCAATTAGTGCTGTCATTAGCTCTTCCATTGTTTATTGAATACACTGGCATATTTAAATTTTAGATAATATACACTTAATTATAGGTTAACACTTAATAATGAAATGCTTCTAGTGCATATCATATCAATGTACATTCATATATATGCACATACTAATTGCTGTGACGACTAAGATGGAATGTGCTAGAATCTCTAGGTCTCAGACCACCTCTCAAATGAGTAACAGTATGGTGTTTAATTATATGCTTCATATATAGTAGTGAGGGTTTCTGAGCTGTAATCTACATTGGTATTTTGCAGATGGCAATGCCATTTGCTATATTTTTCCACGAAAAAAATGGCCTCCGTGGTATTAGAACTTTCATAGTGTGTCAAAATATTCTCATGTAAAAGTAATTCATTACTCCTGTAATTAAAGTGAACCCTCTTTTCTTTCAAAAAGAGGAGTCGAACTCGATCGGATACTTAAAGGTAATTACAACTCTTTCCTTAGTCAATTAAAGTGAATTTGCATTGTAACCAAAGTGAGCAAGGATATAGCTATTATATTAATTTAGTTTGAAATGCATCATGATCTTCTGAAGTTCATAATCATCTAAAACATAATAATGATGCATGCACCATGACTTAATTAGTTTGGATGGGCTTTTTCCAATCCAATAATCTGCAAAAGGTGCATATTTTATGAGTGACCGTATTACCCACACCATTAACGTTACAATTTTATTATCTTGGGTTGATGTTATTTTTAGTCTTCAAAATTTTCTAAATTTCTGTTTTATTTCTCCTGACTTTTATTTATATTGTTTTAAATACTCTCGTTGGTCCCTATATAAGTAGAAAAATGTTAGTTTTTTTAGGGAAAAAATGTTAGTTTTAGAGACTAAAGCTTGGATATTTTTAAAAATATATATTAATTTTTACCCATAACATTATCGTTTGATTAATTAGTAACTTTCTTTCAAATTATTTATTTAGAGAATATTAATAATTAATAATATTTATAAGCTTAAAGTAAGGGATTAGATTCCTTGAGTTGGCCCCATGAGTTGGGCTAGTTAAAAATTCTTGATAAACTCAATTCAACCTTGGTGTGTCTTTATTGAACCTGAGTTTGATCAAATTCATTTAGGTCTAGTTAATTAAAAATTTTGGACAAACTCAATTTAACCCAACTTAATTAAACCTATCAACAAAGAAAATAATATAAACACTAATTAGGTTTAATTTATTTATATTTTTCAAACACAATCCAACTCAAACTATGATCATCCTATCAAAGAAGAAAATTTACAAATAATCATTTTAGCAGAAAATAGCCACCCTCACCACCACAACACTTCAACAATGATTAAAACAGAAGTAGAGCACATAGTAGAATACTACTTCTTGAGTAAATTTGTGCATTCTCAACAGAAACTTGAATAGAAAGCATAAGCTTAACAAGAAAAGGTTTTTTTTAAGGGAAACAAGAAAAGGTTAATAGCCACTGAAAATGGATTTTAATAACACTTCTTTAATTTAAAAAAGGAACTTAGACTTTTTATCCATGAACTAGGATTAGTCTCCAGACTTTACAACATATACAAGAATTTCATCACACTTCTACGTTGTTTTTACTGTGCCACTGAAAAAGGGACTTGGTTCACAGGAAACACAACAATTGATAAGCTGCAAATTCTCACAACAGAACATCCAATTAATCATAAGACACTTTCACAAATCACAATCACTCGTTAAAAAAGACACTAAGCTTTGCCTCCCAAACAAATAATACAAACATGGTGGCTTAAATCACATCCCATATAGCTCTATTAAAACAAGCACTACATTTCATCCCTCACAAACATTTTATAAATACAAAATTCTTATACCAGAGACAAGCTTCAGCATGCCAATACTCCAATTACTCTAATGAAACAAGGATGATCCCAAACAGAAGATGGATGACTTCTCTTTAGGGTGAGAAGTATGTAGGAATAAATTAACCACGTATCTACTCATCTACTTAACACTATTGCATGTTGATCTCACAGTGGCAAGGAATCGGCTAAAGACAAAAAGCATTAGGAATAAATTAACTACATATCTATTCTCATGGACAATGTGAATCCAAAAGTTCTGGACAGACAAGGGAAGCATGTAGACTAAATGGTAAATAATTTCTTTTGTATTCAGGACAAAAGTTGAACATACGGGGTTACACCATAAAAAATATATGAAGAAAAATATAGTAAAGGAGGCAAAAGAACCACTGCATAACACATCATAAATGAGATATTCCAGAAACATAATGATTCTAGCTATGACTTCTTATTAGCCTTTTTTCTATTTCTTTCTCTGCCTTTTCAAACTTGAACCACCATCAAGAGGAGGAGGACCAGCAGAACAATATTGTAGACACGCATCCGAAAACTTGGTAGGCGAAAATTCTTGTTTTGAATCTTTTGATATCTGAAATTCTTTACACCTGGAAACCTTCCTAGAAGACTTAAGAAATTCAACTTCAGTTTCATCATTATTATCAGCCACGGAACCTGCAAATTCCTCCTTGTGACCCAATCCAACAGAGAGGTATGTCCTGTCTTTGCTGTCGGTGTCACAGCACTAGGAAGAATACCTTGCAAGCCCTTTCCTTTGATTTCATTTAAAAGTTTAGATTTTGAATTAATCATCTCAACGAGAATTGATTCTGAGTCAGAATTACATGCATTAAATACTTAATTAGTAAGCAAGCACATTGTCACCTAAAATCTATTGAAAAATATGTAATAAAGCATACACAGAAGAATAACCAAAATTGAAAGAATAGCAGCAGAGCAGCTAACTGCTGAGCATCCTTTCTGTTTCTAGCTGCATCACTGGTGTAACTTGTACCATTGAAAAACTACAGAAGATATAAAAACAGGAACCAACCCTTCTCGCTGAAGGTCCTTCTAAATTCAGTTTAGTAGCATATTCATTCAAGATAGACTTGTAAAATGTAGAAATCTGGAAGACAAAGACAACAAGTAGTTGATGTTTTAAACTAAGATATATGCAATGATAACACAAGATGAAGCCAAAATAAAACAATAACATCCGAATTAAAGCATCATTAAGCTTAATGCTATTTTACCAGCTTTTTATTTTTTCACAAAGTCTGCAAATTATTTCACAAGCAGTTAGCACTTATATGAAAACAATTTTCCAGAACATAGATCTCCATGATTAGTTCAAGCTATACTAGATTAGTTTCAAACCTGTACAGAATATGAAAAGGAAGCATCAAAACTCAGTTTCCATGGGCAACAAAATTTATTTGTAATAATAATGGTACTGCTTCTTTATCAAACTTGTATGAGTTAAATGCTTGTATTAAAAAGAATGTGTGAAATTTTCTGATACTAATATCTTCCTGGAAATTAAAAGCCTCTTTGATAGGTTGTACGATAATTTTCAAGTAAGACTCTTTAGCATTGCATCATAAGAGAGAGAGAGGTGTATGATATATCGAATAACAATATAACTTGCAAAAATGCATCGTAATTTCTTACAGAAAAAGGTTATCTAGGCAAATATACATACACAAGCTAGGAGGAATAGGTTAAGAAAAACTTCTCAGATCATCAAACACTACTTTTTTTCCGATAGACAGAAATTTTATTAGGAAGAAACAAGAAAAACTAACATCTAATGCACTATGATTGCACCGAATTTTGCAACATATTAACAAATATTGGCTCAAAATTACTAAACGGTCTATATTTTGACTCAACTGAAGCTATACACCTACTGAAATCAACACCAACTATTTTGCTACAACACACCTCATAAACAAGAGATGGTGCTTCATGTCTAGCAGCATCCTGTTCAGCAGTTTTTAGGTTGGAAAAATAGGATTGGGAAGTGCAACACACCCCATTAACTCACACTAGGTTTTTTTATCAGAACAGTCGATGCACAACAATAGTTTACAAGAGTTTGCTCAAAAGTCAAACATCGCACTTCCCGTGTATGAAACTATCAACGAGGGACAACAACATGCTCCGAAATTTAGGTCAACGAGGTCCATGATGTTAGAGTCTTATAGATCACTTTATATGTTCCACATTGATGCATGCCGCCAAAAATCTCCCAATAAAAATTGTGTTGACGATAGTAAACATGAGCAAAGGCAAAGCATAAATATCAATTATCACTTAGAATCAAAACACAACAAGTGTAATGCAAATTGCCAAATATAATGCTACTAAGTAAAATGATAAGAGTATCTAAAAAAAAAGTGAAATTATAAGAATAAGTTTAAAAGAATCATGCTTTGGAAACTAACCATTAACTTAAAAGCTCAACCAGGGGTTTCACTTAATGTGAGAAATATGATTTATTATTTGCAAATTCACTTACTCCAAAACAAATAACAAATATTTCAAAAATAAGCTACTCCAAACGCTCAAGATACAAGTTTTCAAGCATCAATCACTCCACTTTAAACTAAGGTTATGTTTTTCTCAGTAAACACTCTAGAAAAAACAGAATAGATAAAAGAAAAATAAAATAAACTTCCCTAAGTTAAAATTAGCTAATACATGAAATCAGCTTTTGAAGAAGCTTCTCTCATTGTCTACAAAAACTGATTTTAACTTATGAATAAGGTAATATTGATTTATGAAATAATTTTTTTTTGTACTTTTTTATAAGTATTTTTGGAAAAGCTTATCCAAACAAGGTTTTTAATCCAAATCAATTTTGTAAAAGTCAGCTCAATCATTCACACTCTTAGAACCCACATCCATGCATCAAATCTATGTTAACAACAACACTGATACACGTTGATCAAGAAAATTATGGTTGTTATGTTAGCAAAAGTTTCAACAAATACGTAGAAAAGGGAGAAAAAAGAGATGATGGAGGAGAAGATGAAGCCATGCATGGGTGAGTGGGTGAGAAGACAATGTAGAAGGAGAAGTTTCTCACAAGAGTTTTGTGGTACTGAGAAACAAGGACAAGAGGGATGGAAAGGAAAAAGATGTGAACATTGTTGTCTGATCACTGCCGTGTGAGTGTCTTCATGTTTTTCTTGCTTCTCTTTTTGGTGAGAATGGGAAGATTTAAAAATAAATAAAAATACTTTTTAAGAAAAATTGTTTTTTTAAAATATTGTTTATCTAGTTTTGTTATAAGAAAATGCTACTAATATACTTATTTTACTATCTAATAAGTGTTAATTTAAACCAAATACATAATATATTAAAATTAAGAGATAAGTCACACGGAACAAGATTACTAATTATCAAAAACTTATTTTAATTTCAAGAATGACACGATGATAACTTCCTTATATTGAATTTAATTTAATAATTTGTCTAATTTTTAGCACTATTATTTTGAATTTAACTATTATACTTTAATTTGTTATAAATCAACTTATAAACTAGCCTAAAAATGGTTCAACAATACAGAAAAACTAGTTTTGCTCTCAAAACAGGTTTAAATTCAGTTCTAAACTAAACTGATTTAGAATTGATTTAAAACCAGTTCATCAAAAACCAAACTCTTTTGTCAAATAAATCAAAAACCAAACCATAAAATTGTTCAATGTTTAGGTTTACCAAACAATGCACAACTCTATTTGTTAGTATCATTAATTAGAACCAAAATAATAGGCTTAACACATAAAAATCTGATTTTAAAAAAAATGTTTTGAACTGGATAAAAGAAACCAGTTTTTTTTATATAAAAAAAATGAGTTTGAAGCCGGTGGAAAACTAATTTGGCTTTAAAACTTGATTTAAAACTAGTTCAATTTTAAAACCAACTTAGAATCCGTTCGGTAAGTATCAGACCACTTTGTCTAATTCAAAACAGTTTGCACTAAAAATTGATGACTAAATTCAATTTGATTTTAAAAACACAAATCATGCACACTCCTAATTGAGATAAATTTATCTTAACTTTTGCCCCATTCAAGATTTTAACAAGTACATTTATTTAAGTTCAAATCCAACCAATAATGTATGACACCATTAGGTAAACATACAATATCAATTGTAACATGATATAACATTTGAAGATCAATTTTAACATGATATAAAGTTTGAAGCCCAAAACATGAAAGACACGGGCTTAATAAACAAAAACGGCCACTAAAGAAGGATTTTAACAACAATTCCTAAATTTTAACAAGGATCTGCGGTTTTCTCTCCATGAACTCTAGTCTGAGAGTTTGCAACATACACAAGAATTTCATCACACTTTACATTTTTACTGTGCCACCTATAAAAGAGGGACTTTGTTCATGGAAGCTGCAGTGCAAGGGGGAACTTGGTTCATCGGAGCTGCAGGGGGAACTTGGTTCATCGGAGCTGCAGTAGCTGAAGTACAAGGAGCGACTTGAATCATGGGAAATGCACTACACGGTGGAACTTGGTTCATGGGAGCTGCAGTACGAGGAGGGCCTTGGTCCATGGGAGCTGCAGTACACGGCATAACTTGGTTCATGGGAGCTGTACGAGGAGGGACTTGGTCCATGGGAGAAGTACGAGCATAAAGTTGGCTCATGGGAACTGCAGTACAAGGAGGAACTTGGTTCATGGGAACAGCAGTACAAGGAGGAACTTGGTTCATGAGAAATGTAGAACAAGGAGTAACTTGGTTCATGAGAACTCCAGTACGTGGAGGGACTTGGTTCAAGGGAACCCCAGTAATCGGTGACCTGCAAATTTTCACAACAGAACATTCAATTAATCACAAGACACATCCAAAACAGGAGCAAAAAAAACTAGCTTTGTCTCTAGACAAGCAAATACATGTACATATCTATCAAGCTTAAATCATGTCACATCATAAATCCCACCAAAACAAGTATTATAAATATTGTCCCTTGCTACATAATACAAACACACTTCTTTTAGTCAGGTACAAGCTTAGGCATTTCACCAATGAAACAAGGATGATCTCAACAGATTGTAAGATGAAACACTATTCTTTAATCGTCCTTTCCTTGATCTCCCATTCCCAAAAAATCCAAACGTCCAGTCCCAAAACCAGAGATAAACAAATCCTAGAAATAATTATCCTTGGGCTTTGTTTCTTAGCAATCGAGGATCGAAGCTTTTGGATTCAACTCTATTGCAAAATCAAACTTTCATTGCTGAACAGATAGCTGCGAGGTAGAGCACAATAGCATTGGAGGATTGGAGGGGTAGTGTGTGGACAAGGGAGAGAGACTATCAAATGCCATTTTTTTTTATATGAAATCCAATTTTGGTTCGTTTTATGTTTTATGATCTTCAAATTTTTGTTTGATTCTGGTGCAACAAAGAGTATTAGAATTGTAGAATTAATGAGAATTGCTACCAAGAAGATAGAAGTTCACAGTTTGAAATTTCTCAAAGCAAAGAGAAGCAAATTTTCTTCTTCTCTTTATGACTGGACGAATCATCTGAGGTTTACAAAAATAGAGTATATTTATGTCACTACGATCTATGTTGGAAGGTCTGCTAGGAAGAAAGATGTAAACCTGTGAAGCCACTCAAATATCAGAGGATAGAGTGCTAAGTTGTGTAAGAATCTTGAGGAATTCAAAATGTGGGTCAACATCTTTTAACTGGTTCTGTTCTGTGTTAATTTGAAGTAATTATAACAGAATCTCAGAGTGGAGGACAAGTATCAAAATGCCAAAGGGATAAATTTATGTAGAGGAGTTTTGTGCAGTATTCAGAACTATCTTTGAGTCTATTTTGGCAGTTGCAGCTATGCTACTGGTTTTTGTATATGACCATGCGAGGAAAATGTTTGGGGGCCTATATATATTTTCTGTAGCTAGGGGGAGTGGCATTGTGTGAGGAGCGAGGAATTGGATTTGTAAAGTGGTAGTTTACTATGTGCTAACTGACAGAAGAAGTTTTATTCCATTCTGTGAAGTAACTAGTTTGTACAACTTCGATTTTACTCTCATACATCTTGTGTGATGGAAACATAGTAATTAATGAAAAAGCTTGATTGCTTCCATTCTCTACTTCCACTCAAACATATTTCCAACATCTAATCATATTATAGAAATGCGTGGTAATTATAAACTTGGACTCTCAAATTGAGAATAGTTTACAATAAAATAAGAATTACTCTCGTGAACACTAACAAGCTTCACAAAAAGAATATCACATCTAAGTACTAACAAGCTTCATACTAACAAAATTCAGGGACACAATTTGGAAAGCTCAAAAAGCATAAAACACCAAATCTCTTCCTCACGTGCACTAATACCACTCAAAACCTGATATCACTTCTACAAAACTGCATATATCCACACATAAAAATACCCAACATACATCCAAACCCGAACCACAAAACTGCATAAAAATCCTCAACACGTAAGCACACCAGGTTCCTCTAATCCTCCTCTCACACCTTCCAAGATCACAATCTAAAACCAGCAACAACCTTACCGTATATATTATTAATCGTCATTGCAAGTTCACCTCACTGGAAATTGATTAAAACAAAGCAGAAATTATGGATAGACAAGGGAAACATGAGGGGAGAAAAGACTGCAGCTCCCATGTAGACTAAATGCTAAATAATTCTTTTGTTTGCATGGACAGTTACTCAGTGGCATACATGAGGGGAGAAAAGACTCAAGAAAATAAATAGCAAAGGAGGCAAAAGAAACACCAAATAAAATAACATATATGAGATTATAGAAACTTACAGCGGAGTCTGTGACCGTAACTTCTTATTAGACTTCTTCTTGTTCTTTTTCCGCTTTTTTGAAGTTGAATCATTATCAATGGAATGTTCTGAACCCGGCTGCAAAGAGACATTATTGGCTTCAAGGGAAGATTCTTGATGTATCATTTGGAGTTCTTGACATGTGGAAAGCATCTTAGGAAACTCAGGAAATTCAACTTTAGTCTCATTATTATTATTATCAGCCACACAAGCTGCAACTTCTGTATCTTTATGATCCAGTGTAATAGAGATCTGTCCTGCATTTGTTGTGGATAACACTGCACTAGGCTGTGACAGAGATCGTCCCTTTCCTTTGATTGCATCATAAAATATAGACTTTGACTTAATAATCTCAACAAGCACAGTTCCCGAGCTAGAATCACCTGCATTAAATGGTCATTTAGTAGGTATGCACATTGCTACCTAAAATCTAATGGAAATATGTAATAAAGCATACACAGAAGAATACCCATAATTGAAAGAATTGCAGCCTTTGCGGCTGACTGCTCAGCTTCCTTTTTTGTTCTAGCTGGATCACCAGTGTAACTTGTACCATTGAAAACTAAAGAAGTTATAAAGATAGGAAGCACCCCTCCTAGCTGTTGCTGATCAGTGTTGTATGTAGGTTGTTCTACATGCAGTTTGTCAGCGTACTCATTCATGATAGACTTGGAAAATGGAGAAATCTGGAAGACAATGACAACAAAGAATCAACATTTTATATAAAGATAATATTGAATGATAATACCAAACCAAACCAAAATGAAGCAATGACAAATCTTAATTAAAGCATAAATGCATAATTAAGTATTAAAGCTATTTCACCAGCTATTTATTTTTATCCAATAAAAATATAACATGCAGAAGCACACTTAATTTATTATAGAAAATCTATTCGAATAGACAAGATTATTCTAAGCATAAAATTATTATTAACGAAAAATTGTTCACACCTGATTGACAAGAGAGAGTCCTTCATCTCTGGTCCTCTTAAGGATACTTTCCAAAGCAAGTCTAGCTGCCTCATGCTCAGCAGCTTTTTTATGGGAAAATGTGGATTGGGAAGTGTAACCCATATCAGCGACCCACACAGTCGACCTAAATTTTGGACTATGATCCTGTCCCTCATTAATGGTCTGATACACAGGAAAGTTAATGCCTGACTTTGAAGTAAACTCTTGTAAACGATTTTTGTACATCAAGTGTGCTGGAACCATGAGAGCAATTCAGGTTATTAGAGATCTCTTTATGCATTATACATAGACACATGCTAAAAGACTCCGAATAAAAATAAAAATGTGTGATGATAGCAAACAAATGAACAAGTAAACATAAACACGTGTGTGCAAGATACAATTTTAAACCTTGTTTTAAAAAAAAAATTGAATGGCAAAAGAAATTTTATTAAGACCAACTAATACAAAAGCACAAGGAGAACCACTATATTAGAAAGATTACAAAAGGAAGCCTCCGTAAAAACTTGGCAGCCATATCCTCAACAAAGTCTCACCAAAACTCAAAAGCAAAGGCTATGAACTCAAACGTTCACCACTTCCTAATGAAGCACAAAGCCATGAGCAAAATTAAAACCCACGATAAACAACAGAACATATTCGAGTATCGAAAACCTATGGGACTCCACATACAAAATACCACTGCTGTTGCTGATTCTGATTCTGACAGAGTTTCAAATTAATGGAAGTCATGCCATAAACAATCATTTTCGCAAAATAAATCAATGTAACGTGTCAGATATATAAAACATCTAAAGAGTTTTAGGCCAAACTCATTTTGAGTCAAAACTATAAAAAAATTCAAAATCAATTTTAGGAAACCTCAATTCGCCCCAAAGACAGTAGAACTAAGAAGAATAACAATAATACGGTTGGTTTCGATATTATTACGTTGAAAAAATGAAGGACTTACGAGGAGGGTTAGATTGAACGGGAGCAGGAACTGAAGGTGGAGGAGGCTCAGAAGAAGACAAAGCCATGGGTAGCAGAAGAAGAAGGAGAATGAGGAGTTTCTCACTGGCTAGTGTTGGGAGAGGAAAATGAAAGGGTAAGAATTGTGCTGTTCCCCTTTTATAGATTCAGTGGTCAATGAAGAGGTTCCACTCACTGGTAATTTCATTTAAATGCTGGAAATTTATACTTAGAATATCATTAAAACATGGTTGAATTGTGTTTTTTATTGACTATTCAAAATATTATAAACTTTTTTTCTAATTTTATCCTATATAAATTATATGGATTTTGTGATTTTTTTTTACTACTAAGTTTATTATTTTTTTAAAAGTAAACATATTTTTAGTAAAATTGTTTCAATAAATAATTTGTTTATTGTTACTCCTAATCTGTGTTAAATATTAGACATTTTGAAATAGAGGGAATAAATCCTTATTACATAACACTGATAAGAGCGTACGTCATTAGTTACTTGTAATAAGGAAAAATGATACTATTAGCCGTGTAAAATCTATGGCTGTTGCTACGCGCACCAACGCAATTGTCGGTATATTGGGTGATTCTCTCTTTATCTTTTCGTAAATTGATGCTTAGATAATAAATTTTATAATAATTAATTTTGATATAATAATTAATATATTTATATATGGGAATTTTTATGAAATTTAAAATTTTTATTTAAAATTTATATACGTAAAATAATATATTATTATATTAAAATTAATTATAATAAAATTAAAAAATACATTAGTAGATTTATGTTAATAAATCTATAATTTTTATTTATAATTTATATATGTATATGTATATATATAAACAAATTAATTATTCTATAAAAATTAATTTTCACAAAATTTATTATATATTAGCTTTCTGAATTTATTGCTTTGGTTTTTGTTATGTATGTACTTAGATTCCGTCAACTTACAACAAACCAATTTCGCTGTCATATTTCAACATCTTTCTCATGATAAGTTATTAGATTTCCAAGTCTCTAAATAAGATATTGTTAGAAAACCACTTTAAAAAAAGAAGAAAAAAATATTCAAAAATGAATTTCTATCAAATATTGTGTTTAAAATGGGCGTCCCTTATTTAAAATGGGCCTAAAGGACATAAAGCCCAAAAGTAAACGCAAAAGAAAGAATTAGCACGGCACATTGAAAGGTCCACAAGGCAAACAAAGTGAGGAAGGACAACTTTTTTTTTTTGTATGGATTTTGCCAGTGATTATAGTGGGTGTTACTATTGGCCCGAAGAGAATTGTTCTGGGCCAATACTAGCCAAGAGCAATTACTAAATTACCTTTGCCAACCCCACTATTCCCCACCCTACCCTGCATGCTGCCATTTTTTTTTTCATTTTCGTGGTCAAACAGAAACATGATTCCATTATGAAATTTTACACAACAAAATCACAATTTTATTATTTTCAGTATTGTTGATGCACAATAGAATTACGATTTCGTTATGCAACAACCTGTCGTACAATAGAATAGTGATTTCATCGTACGAAATTTCACACTTTCATTGTATTTTTTTTCTAAAAAAATACTAAACAATAGTGTGATTCCATTGTACATTTCTTTTTTCCAAGAACAAAATCTAAACAGAATTGTGATTTCGTTGAACACATTATACAAAGGAATCACACTTTCGTAATTTTATCATGTTGTGTATTTTTTTCTCAGAAAAAAGTAATGGAATCATTTTTCTATTGCATAAAAGGGGTGCAAATTTTTTGCATAACAGAATCACAATTCTATTGCGCAAATAACAAAAACTATTGGGACCAATAGCAACTTCCAGCTTTTTTTATAGATTAAGAGCCCATTTGGCATCCCACATCGACTCTTAAATCTCAATCCAATGTCCAGAAAAATAAAACAAAAATAATAAAGGTGATTTGGCATGAAACTTTGATCCTATTAATATGTTGTTGATCATGGTTCAGAGACATCAAAGGAAAACATCCTTTGCTTTTATTTATAAGCTTTAATTTTCTATTTATTCTTTTACTCTGAGTCTCTGGATCAATTCATAACGGTAATTATTTTCTTTTGTTTTGGATGACGTTTTTCTTTTGTTTTGGATGACGTGGAAGTAAGAAATGCACCCTAGAGTATAATTGTTAAGTATAGGTTAGGATTATCCTGACTTGCATATGTTAGAATTGCAATTGTCTTTTTCTTTTAGTTAATTGACTTTGTTGTTTGTGATCTTGAGCTCCCCTTTGGATGATAAGATTAAAAGTGTAGGAAGAATCACAATTCTTAGATTTAGATCTTTCAATTTCTTGGAAGTAAGATGTTGAATTTAATTTCATTCATGTCTATATTGTCATGATTATATGATGAGAAACCTATTTTTTATCCCACTTGCAATGTATTCACTTTTGCTTCACATAAAATATATGGAAGCAAAAATTGTACTTGGGAGTAAAATTGTTAATTAAGATATGGATTTTCTTGGCTTAACCACAACATATGTTAGAAATACATTTGTGGGTCCTTCTCTTTTAGTAATTAAGTTGAATTTGTTGTTTGTAATCCTACAACCACATTTGGATGACAAGATTTGAAATGTTGGAAGAACCACGATTCTTGGATTGAGATTACAATTTTCTTAGCATGCTTACAAACTTAATCCATATTCTGGATAATCAAAATACCATATATCATTCGTTATCATTGAGTGAGTGTAAAATTAGTAATGTTTTTCTATTATTGCTCGGTTAGTTCCACACATTCTTTTTCTATATTTCAATCAATATTTTCCTATTTAATCTTTTCATTTGAATATCATTAGTTATTTTTGTTTTAGGTTAAAGTTGCATTTACATGTGATTAATGATATCTCAAATGTTTTGTTTTATCTTATTTGAACATAATGCAGTCATATATATAAATAAATGAAAAATGTATTTTTCACCGTGTATCAATTTAGCGGACGTACTTCTTATATCATATATAAAGAAATATTTTTATATAACCAATTGAAATTGTATTGGCTTGGTTATCTTTTTAAAATAAAATAAAAGTTGTATTATATATATATATATATATATATATATATATATATATATATATATATACCATAAAAATCAATTAAGGAATAATATTTTTCTAACTAAACAAGAAAATAAAACATGTTTTACTTTATTAAAGATAATCAATTTAAATTAAATATTCACATAAATATAAAATTTAGAAAATCATTTTCAAAATAATTATAAGTAATTGGAAATTTATAGAACTTCATGTGCTAGCCACTTAATAAATTTTTTTAGTTCTATCTATGTATTTCAAAGATAATTCTCCTCATTTTTGTTAAACATAAGCTATGTGGTGACAATTTTACACATTTATATAGTTTTGTTTTTTTATCAAGCTGGAAATGATCGTTGAAACACTTTAAAATACTAAAAGAAAAAAAAGAATGTAAAAATTTAAATTTTGTAGGCACTTGCATCTATAACTTGATAGAAAAATATCCCATAAGTTATAAAGATATTCCACTAATTGAGATCAAATTTCTAAAGAATCTTTTTATGTCCTTGTTAAACATGTTTTATACATCTTATAAATATCCTGATATTTTAAAATCAAAGAAGCAAACGAGTCTTTAAGAAATAACTTTAAAATATCTTTAAATAAATTTAACATCATGTAAATATCATTTTTAACATCATGTAAATATCATTTTTAACATCATACAAATATCATTTTAAAGTTATATAAATAATGTAATTGAGAAAGTTTGCCAAACCTAAACTTTACTGTGTATTTTTTTATTCATACCATGTATTTACTACTACCTTCACACTTGAAAAATGAGATCATTATTTTATTGAAGAAAAAAATAAGAATTTAAAAATTTTCTCATGCTCTTTAGAGCATTTAGAGCAATAGTCATATGCACATCTAAAAAAAGTTAGTATATAGTTAAAAAGTGAAAATCAAGTTATCTATGGAGATCCAATAAAGTTTGAGAAAAGCACACAGTTTAATCATTCTAGTAACTCTTTATTTATTTATATATATATATATATATATATATATATGGGAAATTAACTTAATTATTTAGAGAGTAACTTTTCATTCTAATTATTTATTCTCTTGAAATCTAATTATTAACATTAATTATTCACTACCATCATTATATTTAATGAACAGTGGGAATAAAGAATTACTCTTCATCCTAAAGTTAATTAAAACATATCTTAACAACATAAGTCTTAGTGTTTAATTAAAACATTGAAAGTAAAAAAAATATTGTTAGAGAGTTACCGTGTTTGAGATAAAATCTCTTGTTGTAACAACAAAAATGATAAAAAAAAAAATTAGTTATAAACCAAGAGGGATTAGATCTCGGAAATTGTTCACAGTAAATATTCTTATTTTTCTTATACATATGAGAGTATCTAAAATTATTTAAATCATCCTCTAAAAAATCATTATAAGAATCAAATCACAAGCCTTATTACTCCTTCACGTTTCCTAAATCACACTTCCTTGACACTTAATTTACGTGCTAGGGTAATATTATATTTACATATAATACAAATAACAATCTAAATGCATGGTGCACGCTCTCTGGGATTAATATTATACACCAGTTTGCTGAAAAGATGTCCAAGCACTCATCTCATGGAGCTTTTAGCTCTGTTAATAGAAAAATGGGAAGTAAGATTGTCAATACAAATGAATAGAGGGATAGTTTTCATTGTATCTACAAAAACAAAACTTAATCCTGTCTTGTTGTTTTCTCTATATGTTTGGTGAAGGAATTTTGTATTGATTGAAGGTTGATTTTATATAGTTGGTAAGGAATGAAATTTTAACTGTGCCAAGTACTTGTTAAAATTTTTGTAACAACAAGTAATGACAAATCTATATAATTTGATATGTGAGTCATTCATTGGTTAAAGTTTAATAGTTTTAATATAATGGTTTGTTGAGAGAATCTTCTTGTGGTGGGGATCCTATGGGAGCTCCTCGTACTCTCAAGTTAGAAAACACACAAAGGTAAACCAGATAGATAAGTGTATGGGTTAGGGTGAGGATTATTTCCTAGCTTTGATCCTCTTCCTTTTATACAGGAAGAATCAGATATACAGATCTTGATGATAAAGATAAAGATATTATATTTATCTTATCTTTTCATGGATGATAATGATAACATATATCTCCTAAATTTAGAGATGATATGTTATCTTTTAACTAATAGATATGATTTTTCTCTTTACTTATGTATAACCTTGTTAGACTCGGAGGGACTCAACTGAAATGTCGGATATAATACACATTCAAGTCCGAGTTAGAACTCAACAACGAGTCTAAGCATGACATAAGCTCCCCAAACTTTGAAGCATGTTGTAAGAGCTTTAAATCTTTTGTTGTGGATATACATGGTGTCGAGTTCGAGTACCAAAGTACTCGAAATGTCATTTTGTCAAGTATTACAGTCGTTTCAGACACATTTAATATTTTTGTGCATTTTCAGAAAATACTTTTGAATTTAGAAACATTGGATGGGACAGCCAAAGGTTGCATCTCCTCCCAACCATTGATTTGGGATTTTGGGAAGAGATCTATCGTCCAGATGGGTGCGTCTCTTTGTTTACTAGAAGCTTCTAGAAAACTATAAAAGGATGAAAAATTTCTCCACATTTTCATTGTTCTCTTTCTGGCCATCTTCCCTTCCTCTGATCGCTTTGTTTCGATCAACTTTCTTTTCTCTGACGTCCCTTTCATCTATTTCTTCTCCCAGGTATGTTGTCGTTAAACCTCTACAATGTCCTTTTGTCCTATAGGGGAGAGTTTCAACAACAATCCCACCCACCTTCATGGTGGTTCTGACGCTGCTAACGACCATGTTTCTGACGTTCACATCGGTGATGTCATCGTTGAGGGTGTCACGATCCCTTCTGATGTTGATGTCGTCGTCTCTTTGAGTGGCACAGTCGCTGGAATAAGGCCCTACCCCTATTTCTATCTTATAAGTCTGTTGTCGAGTTCCTTGAGTTGGTTGAATTTAGTCATGTTGATCGCTCATATGTCATGTTTGTTGAGTCTTGCTATGAAAGTGAGTGTGTATTTATGCATTTTTTTTCGTGTGAGACCCATTTTATGTATATGTATTCGTCTTTTTTCTCCATACTTCATCTCATTGCCCCTTTTGACAAGTTTAAGGTCAATGTGTTAAGAGAATTAAACATCTCTCTTACCCAATTGCATCTGAATGCCTGGGCGGCCATGTGTGCCTTTAGGGTGTTGTGCAATGTGTTTTCTATTATCCTGCCTGCTCCTAATTTCCTTCATCATTATACTGTGAAGGAAAATAAGAAGGGTGGTTGGATCTCCTCACTAGTATTCATAGTAAGGCGGTCATTGGACATAATACCACCTCTTATAAACACTTTAAGGGTTTTTTTTTTTTTGGAGTACGTCCTGGTCCCGAATCCTTGCCCATTTACTTTACTCGGCAGGTGGTTCCTAGGTTTCCTTTTTATCGGACTTCGTCCCTTACAAAACCTTGGACTATGAGTTCCTGAGTCATTTGACACCCAAGTTTGATGCACTGGGGGGTTTCTCTTCCGAGTTGAAAAGACTTGACCTCTTTTGTTGGCTCTACTCTTCCTTCTTCTTCTCTTGGGTCCAGTTCGATATCCCTCAGATTGTTGAGGGAAGTCCATGCCACCATTCATGGAAAGATAAGTTGATATTCAAATTAAGGTATCTCCATGTATTATAAATATAATTTCCCTCCTTTTGTTCACAAACATATCTTATTTGGTGATTTGTTTTTGGTCAAGGTAGAATTTGTCCTTTTGGAAAATTTTAAACAAAAGAATGAAAAAAGAAAGTGTTTCGACCTCAAATCCACATACATCATTGAGGTTGCCCATATTCGAGATATTGTCCACTTAGGTGTTCGATGACCATTATGGTTTTGTCCTTGTAAAAGGGAAAGAAGACAGTGTTTATAAACGACCTCTAAGCAATGTAGGACTTTGTGGCTATTGAAATAAGCATAGTTAAGGTCCCTATATCTGAGGTATTGTCCGCTTAGGTACTTGATGACCGTCATGGTTTTGTCCTTGTAAAAGGTGCATCGATGGGTTGAGAGGAAAAAGTGTTTATAAACGACCTGTGACCTTGACTCCTACACGATATGAGACTTTGTAGCTACCAGAATATAAAGAATAAAAAAATTATTTTCTTTAGACACTTGGATGTATAACTTGTTAGAAGATTCCATAACTCAAGTTAATAAGACATTATAATAATTAACATTAGCCAACAAAAGTTGATTCAATTGGTAAGGAACAAACTCATATTTGAGAAGAACATGGGTTTGATTAACATTGCCAATGTGAGGATCTTGTTGGTGGGTAATATGTAAGTATTTCTGTAAGCGTTCAGTGAGTTTTAAGGTTTGTCTTACCCTAGTAAGCACTTAAAACCCAACTTAACTAAACTTTTAATCATAAAAAAAATAACATCAAATTTCTAGAATTTTTTTTTCCATATATATGTTATAACTACTTCTTTTATATGCATCGTATAAATATCCATATATTTTAAAAGTAAAAAGTAAACAAGTTTTTTCTTATAAAAAAAATCTTGTGTCCCAAATTGTCATTGATTTAAGTGGAATCGAGTTTGGACTCAGTTTCTTTAAATAAGATTTTGGATTTAAGTATTGTGGATGAAAAAATAAACATAATTGTAAGAAGAAATCTTACTAAAAATAATTGGTAAATACTCTACGTCGATATTACAGTGAAAAAAAACATAAAAATATATTTAAACAAATATAACATAAATAACATTTTTAAAATCATGTAAATATCTAGATAATTAGCAATTGAAAAAGTTTCTCAAACCTAAATCTTATTATATATTTACTACTATCTTTACACTTGAGAAGTGAAATAATTATTTAATTGAAAGGGAAAAAGTGAGGGTTTGACCATTTGCTTATGCTCTCGTAAGCACTAATAGTCATATATTCATTTTGAAACCATTTAACCAAAATCAGAAGTTAAAAAAATAGAATTTTTATTCCTTTGGTTTATCTATCCATATGGAATTAGCATTTTAGCATATACATTACATATGATAAGTATTTATTTCATATAACTAAAATTTATAATTGATAAATACTTTTAAATTGATCAATTATATTATAATTAGAAATTGTAATAAATACATATTTTTAACGATGTAAAATAAGTTTTAGATGATGTTAAACAATTTATAGTGATATAAAATAATTTTTAATTATTCATAATTATTTTTAAAATATTGAAATTTAATTTAAAAACAAATATAAAAGACTAGATTAAAAGAAATATATAAAAGTTTAAAAAACTCTTGAAACATTTATGTTAGAAAAACACTATTATTAAAAATACTCTAAATTAAGCAGTCTAATAACTTAAATATGATGAAAGGTATTATATGATTTTTACTCTTAGCTTAGGTTTGACTGATCAAATATATAAGAAGAGAGAGGAGAGATGCAAAAGAGCGAAGAAGTGTGCGGTATGCTGGTGTGGTTGCGAAGAGGTGAGGAGAAATTCTTTTAAAAATCTGTGGAGCCCACACATTTTTATTCCCTCTCTCAGTTGAGCAGATTTGAGAAGAACTTTTCACTGTATAAATGTTTCTTCTATCATACCCTCTACTCGCACGGAGGAACTTGTGGCCTGAGGGACTAGGCCCACACAAAAGCAATTGGTGCAGGAGGAGAGAGAAGAATTCATTCATCCCATGTCTATCTTTCCTAAAAAAGTTATATTATAAATAAACCTTTAAAAAATGATGACTTATTCAATGAATCAATTTCTTTTATTTTTTTATTAATTAAAATAAATTTAATTTTAATATTTTTATTCTATTCATCCTTATTTCTCACCTATTTTCTTTCATTTTCTCTTTTTTTTTTCTCCCCAAAATCAAACAAATCCCTTAAGAAGACAAAGTTTTATGAAGAGCCAAATTGATTACCTTATACAAATCCAATTTTAAAATCTGAGGTGTCCTGTTATGCACAACAGCACAAATCCTTCTATTTTATTTTGGAGTTGCATATAGGGCCTAGCCTAGTTGAAAATCAAAATCAATGATGTATGATCCCGCGCACATAGTTTTTTTCTTTTCTGAACTGAAAATGATTCTTGCACTGTTGCACACCCTTTGTGTGACTATATCGAGACTTAAAAACAAGAGAAAAATAAATAATTAATATAATCGGTAACATCATAAAAAGGAAAGAGAAATAAAAAATGAAAAATATTATTAAGATATTTATATCTAATAGAAATGCAAAAACCATCGCCTTTATTTGACTTGTTTTTTGTACACACCCTTACTAAGTTATTATCCATCATTTTCATTTTAAAATTGAAATCTTATTACATTTAATATATATATATATATATATATATATATTCTTATAAATATGAAAATATTTCAAATTCATATATAACAAAATTTCAATATATTTTTTGTTCTCATGAAACATGTAATTTTTTTTTTTACAATAAGACTCAAACATTTAGATCTATCTGTATAATTTTTCTTTTACATCAATTATATATACAACTAATATAATAATATCACATTCCAATCTTATCTATATAATTAATATAAAAATTCATCATCTTACATTTACTCAAACTAATATCATAAAAAATAACACATTTTAATTTTATGAAAATTAAAAATATATTAAAAAATTTACAAAAATAAATTTCATATTTATAGAGAGGATAAACATATTATAGTAAAAAAAAAACACACAAAATATTAGAACAAAATTACATCCTTAAACTTTTATCGCATTATACATAACTTCGACCTTTTTTATTTTCTTATACTAATTCTCCATTTAAGTTTTAAAATATTAAACTAACACTCGTTTATATTTTGAAAACATCACACTAATAATATTTCACAAATCTTACACTAATATCCGAAACTTTACTCAAAACTTGGGGCGATATTGTTATAATTTGCTCAAAACTTTACTCAATATATTTCAGCTAAATTCGAAAAAAGAAAACAGCTAAAAAAAAAAAGGTTACAGTTGGGACGAATCAACAACAACAGAGTCTTCAATTTCATGATCGTCTTGAGGTTGGGGTTCCTTGATCCCGCCTCCATTGTCGTGGTGTCGTCTTCGGCTATCACAATAAAACACAGTGGTAACCACGTAACTAACCAGCACCACCAACGCATACGAACACACCAAAACGCTTTTATCGAAAACGCCAATCTCCGAATTCTCATTCTCCAACAACAACACTTCCACCTTCCTATTCATCAAACCCGAAACCAAAACGAACGAACCCGAAAGAATCCACCCGCATGCCCTTCTTCCTCGGATCAATCCCGACCCGACCCTAATAGCTTCCCACCCGACCCGATCTTCGATTACGGAAACGACGAGGGAAAGACTCAGCACCGTCATGAGATACACCTCTAGGCCCGATCCGATTGCCCGAACGAGGATCCGAATCCACGGCGGCGAGGTGAAAGCTGCGGCGGCGAGGACACGTGGCACCGGGGCGAAGGCCATGAGGACGACGTAGACGAAGACGACAGTGACCGCGGGGCGCTTCCAGTTGCTGCCACGGAGGGCGGCGGGCTTGCCCTGGGCGGCGGAGGCGGTGGCGTGGACGGCGGAGACGGCGGCGGCGAGGGAGAGGGGGAAGCAGAGGAGGGCGAAGAGGGCGCGCGTGCGCAGGAGCGAGATGGCGTCGTCGCGGGACTCGTGCCAGACGTGGCGCGCCTCGACGCGCGTGCCGGCGACGCGCGCGACGGACTCGAGGTGGAGGACGCGGGATTGGAGGGGGAAGGTGGAGATTGCGAGGGTGAAGGTTAGGAAGGAGAGAGGGAGCGTTGTGAAACAGAGGATGGAAGTAAATACTAGCTTGTTGCTCTCTAGAATTCTCAGAGATTCCCACACAATCTTCAGTGGGGAAATGAAAAAACTCCATAATAACGCTTCCAACATCTTATGTTTTGGGTTTCTTCACTTTTCAGATTTGTCCCTCTAGTTCTGTTCCTACCTCCACATGTGACTGCTAATGCTCACGAACGACTGAGCCAAAAAATATACTCAACTTGGTCCATTAAAGTCTTCAATTGGGTTTATCATATTTTTTAAACCATCGCTTACATCATTAAATTTTAGATTAAATATATTTTTGCCTCGCTAAGTTAACTTTGGTTTAAGTTGTTCTAATCCTAGTTTGCATAAGATTTTTTTTTTCATTTATAATCCCTAAAAATTCCTACTTACATAAATTAAAATTAAAAAATATAAATTTATGGAACTAAACAAATGAATACAAAATTTAGGAAATTAAAAAATGAATAAAATATTTTATAGGATCCAAAATTTTTAAAAAATACAAAAATCCATAAGAATTAAAATTAGAAAAAATAAGCTTCAAATAAAAAAATATATTTAAGCTTTAAATTTCTTAAAATGAATTTCTTGTTGTCAATTTAAAAGAGAAAAGACAGAAATCAAAAACCTTTTTTTGAAGGTGTTTGTTTAAATCGAAAGAAAAAGTAGCATTTGAAGCATTCTTTAAGATTTGAAATTTTTTAAAAAATAAGAAGACTCAATTAAATATTTTAATAAAACTTGAAGAGCCAGTATTAAGCCTTAATTAATATACTAAAAGAAGTGGTATGGATTAAAATCCACAAATTTGATCAACTTGCTAATAAACAGTGAGAAATATCACCTCACATACACACGCTTTCGTCACGAGAGCTAGAAGCCTAGAATTGATACCGCCAGCACAAATTCATTGGAATGACCAATTTGGTCTATAAAAAACACCTTAATTTAAGGATTACAACTTACTAGGAGTCTAGGAATGTACGTCGGATTCGGTTATGATTGGTCTATGTTTTTTAATTAAAAATCTACTTTAAAGTTAAAGATAAAAAAATATGAGTTTTAAAACTAAAATGGAAGTTGTTTGGTAATATTAATTAAATAAATGTAAGTATTAATTAAAACAGTTAAAGTATTTAAAAATTTATATATCAGTAGTCAATTATTTTTATTTGTACAAAATTCAATAATCCCAATAAGTTTTGAAAATAATTCAATAATTCTTTAATAAATATATTTTTGTAATTAAGAATTATAACTACACATTATTTTAAAAAAAATGTTAATAAAATCTAAAGAATTAAAATTATAAATATTTTAAAATATAAAATATCAATTTTTTATTTAACTATATTATTTAATCATTTTAGTAGTGTTATTTTATTTTATGTAGTGAAAATTTAAAATTTTTAAAACCAATTAATATTTTTTAATTTTAGAAAATACGTAATTTAAAATAAATTAAGACTTCACAATGGATAAACATAATATACGATAACCTAAAATGTGTGAGACATATTTAATGGAAAAGTCGGTGAGTGCTCAAATTGAGAAATTAATGCTTATAAAAAAAAGAAAAATCAATGGAAAATTAAAGAAGATAATATTTTAAGTCAAGTTGAAATTGGAAGAGGAGGCGTTTTTCTTTTTGCTCTGACTTTTTATAAAGGTAAAATTAATGTGTATTAATTTTATTTTATTTTTATGAAAATTGACCAAGGATATAGAGCACAAGAAGTGCTCCTCCCACAGCTACCCAATACAAATCATAAATTGAGATCTTCCCAGGTAAATGTGCAATAGCATGCATAGTTCATGCGACCCCCCAAACAAACCAACAAGAAAATCCGATTGTTTTCACTCCTTATTTATATGATCCTTTGGTGTTAATTAGAATTTTTAACTCATTTTCTTTTTTATGCGATCCTATTTGACTAGTCATGAGAATAGGCACATGATTGATTGGATAAGACCATGAGCAAAACACCAACGAGTAAAATACTGATGCAGGCTCATAACACTTTCTCCAAAGTGAAATTAATTTTTTGACATTTTTGGGGCGCATTAACAATGTTTCCATTATATATAAGAGAAATTGCCAACATTGCGTGGAGAATCACGACTTCTCTGTGCTGTCTAATGTCTATGAATGACAAGGCAAGTGGAAACTGGAAAGTGTTCATTTTATTTTTATTCATGATCCGATTTTCAAACTTCAAATACTGGTTAACATCTTCTGAAAATATATAAACCACCTACCACACAAAAATTTCCGAATATATAAACTAAAATGCCTATTTTAATTAGAGTAATTCAAGAGTTATTTTGATGAAACTATTTTTATTTAAAAAAATCAATGAAGATACTTTTTAAGATTTTTCTTAATCTCTTATTTCTTTCAATTTATATTTTTTTATTATTGTTTCTAAATTAAATTTTCATATTTTTTTATCAATAGTTAAAAATAATGTGATATCGCAATATATATTGTTTTCATAATCTAAAGTATAATTTATATGTTTAAAACTATTTATTTGTTATGAATTTTAATTATAATATACTTTATATATTCAAAAGTATTTATTTATTATTAATTTAATTATGTAAAATAAATATATATTGTGTACATTGTAAGGCTAAAATAATAAAAATTGGTGATTTTTAAATTATTTAAATTGAGAAAATTATTAAAAAAATTATTTTTTGTTCCTTATTATGTCGGATAAAAAAAGAAATAAGTAATATAATATGTTTTATTTTAAATAAAACCAACATAGTTAATTAGAGTTTGCAGTGAACGTAAGGGATAAATAAATAAATAAATATATTTGATTTTATTAAATTTATTTTTTCTTCATTTAAGAAGAAAAAAATTATGTAAACTTTATATTATTTTTTTCCTTTACTTAACTTTTCTTTCTCCCATTTTGCTTAAACAAAGTAATTACATCAATTCAAATTTTCCTTTTATAGTAATATTTGAATACATGGTTAGTGCAAAAAAAATTATATTGGCAAGTAATTAAAAATAATTATATAATTTTTAAGTTAATATAAAACAGTAAAAAAAGTTAAATAATATTTTTTGTGGTCTTAACCCTCTAAAAATTAATTTTGGCAAAGATCAAATTCTAATATTACCCAAATAATTCAACTTTAACTTCAAAATGTGGAATTTCCTAACACCTCTTCCATAAATGCCTGCTAGAACAAAAGAACGTTTTAGAATAAACGAGATTTATCAAAATGTGTTATAGGCTTTGATATCACATTAAAATTTATCTTAAAATCAATTGAAATTAAATAAAAATATTCAACATATAGATAAGTTGCATCCCATAAGTTGAGGATGTGAAACCTTTTAGCATAAGTTTAAATGTTTGTTTTTCTCCAATTATTACAATTATGTGACTATGATTTTCTGAGTTTTAATTTTGTGAATTGAATCTTTCAAGTGTTATAATTGTGTGATTTTGATTCCTCTATTAACATTTTGTAGAGTTTTATGTGTTAATGATGTGGTGTGATGATGTAGCATGTACAAATAAGATAATAAATTATCAAAATATTAAGACTAAAATATATTTTTAATTCTTTAAAGTAATTTTATTTTTATTCACTCAAATTAAAATTAATTTTTTTAGTCCCCCACAATTTTGAAGAATATTCTTTTTATATAGGCTTCAATTAGAAAATAGTAAATTTTTTTCGTGAATGATGAGAGTTGTAATTTATATACCTTAAATTACAACAAAAACTGCGCATATATTTTTCATTTATTTTACAAATGAGCAAATTTATATATAAATTATGATTATTATTAATAGTATTGATGATTAATTAATTCTAGTAATATTATTAATATTAATATTGTTAGAAATATACACACATGTACAAATATATATATATATATATATATATATATATATATATAAAAGTTAGTTAATTAAAATCAATTAGTTATGTTATTTTAATAATTATAATAATGATATGATTAAGGTTAGTTAGTTTAAAATTTTGTAAAATTATTTTTTTTGTTATTATTATTATAATGGTTAAGGAGATAACTAGAATAAATTTGTATAAAATTAATTGTGTGTTTGTTGTTTTTATGACAACACTTAATGTTATTATCATTTAAAATAAAAAATAGTTTCAATTTTATGTGTAAAATTAGTAAATATTTTTTTCAAAAATTATTATTTATTAAAAGTTAGACATTTAAATAATTACAAAGGAAGATTTTTTTTTTACCCCCCTCCTTTTAATAGGTTTCCGGACCCCTCAATGCACATTGGTTAAAATTTGTTAAAAAACGTCTCTTGTCTCATACTTATCTTCTTCACACATATCTACAAGTATCTTTAACTCGTAAGTTTTCTCTCAGTTCTACAATGTTGCGGATGGAAAAACATTTTCCCTTCATACATGAGTTTGTTTCTCTTGTATGCGCCTCATTCTAATCTATGCCCCTTTTTCTTTTTTGGATTATGCAATCTCATTATTTTTTTCTTTCATTTTTTCGGGTTACTAGCACAAAAGGATCATCTAATTGGATTAATTTGCCGCCTTTCATTCTTCAACTCTATAGTGAGTTTACAATTTGAGGATATCAATATTTTCCCATTTATTGTATTTGATTTATTTCCTCTCATGGATTCGATTTTGTGTTCAATCTCTTCTTTGATTTCTATAATCTCGATATATTTTTTTTTGGGGAAAGGGGGTTTCATGACCTAAAAATCACCTATATTTCATTGATTCCTTTAGTTATGTTTGTCTATATGTCGAATCTCTCTTTTATGTAAGAAACCATAGGAATCCTTTGCCAGAGACAATTCTACTTAAGTTAAGACTAGTATCTAAGTATCAAAGTTCTCCTTCAAGTATTTAACTCAAATGCATACATAAGGGGTGAAACAGATACCAATGGTTAAATTGGAACAATCATATGCCAATTTATCCATGCATTCAATTATATCTCCAAGTATTTGTTAAGGTGAGAAAATATACAAATTATTTGTTATTAGTTGATTTATCTTTTGACTTAAATGCATACACAGGGGTTGAACTACCAATGTCAAGTTGAATGCACTCAATGATTTCTCCAGGTCTTTGTTAAGGTGAGAAAATATACAAATTATTTGTTATTTGTTGATTTATCTTTTGATGCTATTTGTTTATCTCTTACTAAGTTGTTTCTTCATTATTGAAAATAGAAAATATACATATTATTTCAATTTTTCAATAACTAATTGTCATTTCATCATGGTCCAATCTCCTTTTGTTTCATTGAAGATTCAAATTGAGATGCATTTATAAGGTAATTTCTCATCTTTTTCTTCTTTTCCTTCACATTTTATTCATTTGGGAGGCTTCTATTTTTTTCACTTTTTTGTTTTTTCTTGTTTCATTTGTTTTATTTGTTTTTAAAATGCAAACAAATTAAGCAAAGTACAAAGGTACTCTAACCCATACACAACATAGTTGTAGTCACATGTAAGCATAAATTTTTGCCTTAATTAGCAATACAACCTCTTTGATTAATACACCAATCAGAAAACAAACAAAACTTATAATTAGATCTCACTAGAAATCACTTCCAAGATGAAAATTCAATCCTATCTAACACCAAGAGAGGATCAACAACCACACTAGAAAAAATGATACCACTTTTATGCTCCCAAATAGCCCAAATCACAACATTCAAAATCATCCCCTAAATTGTGTATATTATTTCCAAACCTACCAAAATCCAACACAAAATGAGAAAACAATTCAAATAAACTAGCTATATGGAATAGCAAAATCCTCCTCCAATCATTTGGATATTGCCTTCCATGTCCTATTAGAAAACAAACACTAACAAAAAAGATGAATAGCCTTCTCATCAAATTGGTCACAGTACATATTTAAATCCATCATTTCTAATTATTTTTTAAGTCAAAAGTATTAATATGCTAAATAGTAAGAAGAACTCTATACAAGATGTACAATGTCATATACATCCTAGAAAAAACCCAACCACCTAGTCATATATCCCAAAAATCAATCCACCCCTGCTAAAAAATCACATTAGTTACATGAATGTTGTAACCCAAAAAACCTGCATAGGGTCCAAACACCATAAAGAGTAAAAAAAATCCTCAGTTTGACTACACCATTATATAATAGCCATTGCCATGAGATAGACTTAATGCCAGCTAAAATCTCAATAGGATCCAAAACAACATCCTTAAAGACCACTTTGTTTCTCATATTCTATATACATCAGCTTGTTATATGCCAAAAGATGTGATGTCACCTGCACGTCTTATATCCCCTCATCTTTAGAATAGGTTAATTCTTGTGGGAATTTTGTTAGGTAGTAATTGGCATGAAAATGCGATAACTTTTAGAGGTGAAAAACATGTATCTTCTATGGGAGGTAATCTTGTTGCTCTAGCCGAGTAGGACTATCATGGGAGACAAAACTCTCATTTTTAAGTATTAAACATAATTATATACCACAATAAAACTTGAGACTATCGGTTAGTTCAAACAACTTTGTATCAATTTATTCAAATGCATGCATCATTTGTTTTTGCTTCAATTATTTTGTTTCTAGATTGCTTTAAATTTGATTGTACTAACTTTTTTGTCTTCTAAACTTGAAGAAGGTTACTTGCCAACTATGTGTCAACCATACATCTTTCTGAATATCGTAAGAAGGATAAGAGGTATACTTCTCTTGTGATAATCAACGTGACACTAAATCAAACACAAGAATACATTGCCATTTTTTTGTTGGTAAGGTCACCTTATCGTTTTGTTTACTCAAATTTTCCTCCCTAAACCAAAGTAAATATATATTTACATCTATCTGGAATACTATTGTATAATAATTCTTTGATTCTTCAATCCAATTAGTTGCTAATGATTGTTACACTATTTGGGAGGCTTCTTCTTCATTTTAACTATTTGAAGTAAAGATAATTAGATCCCCTCCTGACAACCCATCTGCATAATATAAAACCATTTAGAATATGAAATCATAAAGTAGTTTCTATATTTTCTATACATGTAATTAGTTACTAGTTAACTGTTGTAACAAGATGGAAGAAAAATAGAAAGGTCTAGTCTTAATAGTTTTTATGCTAGGGTATAGTCTCTACCCACCAATGAATAGTGTAAAACAATTGTCATTAGCCCTAAATTTGATTTTATACATTCATAAATAACCTGGTGAATATGATTCCCTTATATAGCTATTATATCAGACAAGTTTTGATGCCCAATTTTTGCTTATCTTCCATCTCCATGGATCGAACTCCAAGGGGTTTTCACAATTCATGTCATCCAAATGAATAGAGGTAGGGGTATTTATGGGTTCGGGTCACCCGTGAACGTGAATTGACCCAAATAGTTTGGGTTGAATATTTTTTGGTATTTGGGTCAAACTCGATCCAACCCATTCAAACTTATTAAGTTTTAGTTCGGGTCACAGGTTTTAATATTTTGGATTTATTGACCTATTAATTTTTATTAACTTTTATTAATATTATTTTATTTATTTTTTATATATAATATATATTTTTTAATTTGAAAAATCAACTACAATTATAACCAGACTTAGTAGTTAAGAGTGAAATTGTCTTTTCTTTTCTTTGTTCTCACAATTTCACTCGGGCACTTACAGAATTAGGATTTCAACTCCTAACTAGTTGTAGATAATCTATTTTACCTTTTAATTTGTATTAAACTATTCTTGATTTAGTTAAAGTTTCAGCACTACTCATTTGACTATTTGAGAACATTGAAATTTTCAAACTATGTTGTAATAGTTTTAGTTTTTGGGTTTTTAGGCTTTGTGGGTGTGGTGCTTGAACTTGTTTATTATATTTCAATTTTTAAACCATGTTTAAGATAGTATGCTAGCCTATGTGATGATGATGATGACAACAATGTGATTCCTCCATTGAAATTTTTCTTCTGTTATTTGACTACATGTAGCAATTATAAGTAATGTATTTAGTATTTCATTTAATAAAAAAATTAACTTATAAAAAATATTACTTTTTAAAAAATAAGAAATAAATTTAAATGCTTTGACCCGTTGATCGAACCCAACCCAAATAGTTTACAAATGGGTTATTTGGGTTAGGTTTTAATGTTTTTTTCTTGGAAAATGGACTCAAATCAATATGTTCAAATTTGAAGAGATACCACATCATTCTAGTCCTTAGGAATTAGGTACCCTACATAATTAGAATAGTTAAAATGAATCAAATTTATACATATTTTTTGTATGAATGTTTTGGGGCCAGTAGTATCACTTCCTCTTTTTCAAAAACATACCTTTAATATCTACTTTGACTGTTTTTCTCCAAATAACATCGACAATGTTTACCATCCATAGGGTTTAGTTGATAACCTTGAGGGTAATAAGTGAAAGACATAATAGGGAAGAGCATTGTCATATGTTTTTTTTATAGAAAATAAAGCTAAAATAATCAGGTAGTATTAGTACTAGTAGTAGCCTCTTCATCGAATTGATCACACAATACATATTTTAACTCCATCATTTCTAGTTATTACCTTTCTTTGGAATAGGTTCACTCTTGTGAGAATTTTGTTAAGTAGTAATTGCCATCAAAAAGCAATTAATAACTTTTAGAGGTGCAAAACATGTATCCTCCATGGAGGTAATGTTTGCTGGGTTGTGACATGAATTGTCTCGTGGTGGAGGCCCAATTGGGTCAAGTCACAGTCAACTTGTGATGCTTTGGCTGTTAAAGTCTCAAGTAAAAAGAGTTATGCCCTGACTGTCAGCTATAATTTTTGGCCTAGTGGTAAACGTTTGATCCAAAAATTGGTATCAGAGTCAAGGTCCTGAATTTGATTCCCCTTATGCTCTTAAGTATAAATAGTGTGTCTTGACTATCAGTTATAACTTTTGGTCTAGTGGTGCAAAACATGTATCCTCCATGGAGGTAATGTTTGCTGGGTTGTGACATCAATTGTCCCGTGGTGGAGGCCCAATTGGATCAAGTCACAGTCAACTCGTGATGCTTTGACTGTTACAGTCTCAAGTAAAGAGTTATGCCCTGACTCTCAGCTATAATTTTTGGCCTAGTAGTAAGTGTTTGATCCAACAATTAGTATCAGAGTTAAGGTCCCGAGTTTGATTCCCCTTATGCTCTTAAGTATAAATAATGTGTCTTGACTATCAGTTATAACTTTTGGCCTAGTGGTAACTCGATCCAATAGGTAATCCTGTTGCTCCAACTGATTTAAGACTACTTGAGGGTAATAAATGAAAGACAAAATAGGAAAGAAAATTGTCATATATGTTTTTTAGAAAATAAAATTAGAATAATCAGGTAGTAGTAGTAGCAGCCTCCTCATCAAATTGATCACATAGTACATATTTAACACTATCATTTCTAGTTATTACCTTTCTTTTGAATAGCTTCACTCTTGTAGGAATTTTGTAAAGTAGTAATTGCCATGAAAATACAATAAATTTTAGAGGTGCAAAACATGTATCCTCCATGAATTATAATCTTGTTGCTCCAGTTGATTAGGACTATTATGGGAGACAAAAATCTCAGTATTAAACATAATTACATACCCACAATCAAATTTGAGACTATTAGTTAAATTAGAACAACTTTGTGTCAATTTATTCACATGCATATTTTGTTTGTTTTTGTTTCAATTATTTTTTTTTGCTACTTTAAATTTGATTATACTAACTTTTGTTTTGCTTCTACACTTACAAAAGGTACGAAATGATGTTTTAGCAAGCAAATCATAACCAAATTGAGTAAAGTTCAATCGCATTACAATTCCATAATCGTACCCACTACACCTTGATTCAGAGGTAGTATGTGATCTGTTATAATAGATTATTATGATCAAGCTCCATTAAATAAATGTGGTAAGTGTACATATTGTTTTCCTGCCTCACCTTATTTGAAGTTTAAATTATGCAAATTTAATATTAGGTTTGGTTTAGTTAGATAACTCAAGTGGGAACATCTCAAGTAGTTACAAGTTATCAAGTTTTACTCTACCACTTTATTACAAGGAGTTGATCATATGGACATTTGGAGTTATCTCTTAGTTTGAATTTATCTTTTAATTGTTACTTGATGTTATCTTTAATTTGCATTTTAAATAATTGATATCTACTAGATGCTATTTTTAATTTATATTTCAAATAGTTGTTACTTAGAGTAGGTTGTTATCTAATTTACTTCTCACACACTATATATCTTCATAAATCATCATATGCAGAAGAAAGGCAACAATGATGTGAACTTTTTCATAGCCAATTATTCTAGCAAGGTTACACACTTGGACATCAAGACATGTATGCACTTGGAGTTCTTAATAAGGAAAGTCAGACCTTAAAGATTGTGCTCAGTGCTATGATTAAGGTAATTAATTTTGACGACAAAGAAAGTTTTACCTTGCTATTAAACAATACATAATATTGTGCTTTCAATGGGTGGTGCTATTCATATATTTTCATTAGAACCAAAATATTCCCATTATTCTTTGTTTATGGTTAAGTACTAGCAAGTGGTTTATAAAGATATTGCACATATGTTGCTTGATGTTGATCATGTTTCTAAGATATCATAAATCAATTTTTGAGAAAATAGAATATGCACTGTCATTCTTATATTTGCACAAGATGAAAACTTCAGTGAAAATCTCTAAAAGTTTGATAATTTACTTGGTAGGAAAATGTTGTTTAATGTTAATATAAGTTGACAGAGCTAACTAACATGAAACAAAGTTTGTGTATATTTTAAAGAAATTTAATTGTGATGAAATTGAAAAGATAATTTTGACAGGTCTTATAATTGTCCAAATGAAATGAATTTGATGAAAATCGATAGTCATTAATGTATATAAGTAATTGATAAATGTACTTTTCACTGTAAATTTAATTAAAGAGGATCAAATGTAATTTTTTTGTAATTTCTAATGATATAAAATAATAAATTTTTATAATCAGTTGAAATTGTATTGGTTTAATATTTTTAAAAGTAATAAGAGTGATTATATATATATATATATATATATATATATAACTTTCATAAATATCTTATAAATCTAGGTCCAATTGTTATGCCCAATTGTAATTTTTATGAACTAAATTGTTTTTGGTTAAATTTATATAATAAATACTATAAATGAATAAAAAATATAAATATTATAAGTAAAAAATTACATACACGATAAACATGAGACATAATTTTATCATTCTTATATTTTTTTCTGCAAAAAAATGTTAAATGAAACATATAATAGAATAAAATTGAAAAATTTAATATATTATATTACTTTAATTCCGTATACATTGTAAACAAGCAATGAAAGCTCATAATTTCAAGCACTTGTTCAACGTTTGTAATTGAAGCAATGACATGCATATTTTAAATATAATTCCCCTCATTTTTTTATAAACATGTTATATGGTGATATTTTTACACATTTATATATAGTCAAGAGCCATATAACTGGTACGTCAGCAACAAAGTGAAATGGTTGGTCTTGATTCTTGTAGGAGTGTGTGCTTATTGTGAAGTCAGTGCATGTGACAAAGGTTGGTAGAGAGTATATTTCTTGAAGGTTTTGCACTGGGTGGTTCTTTTAGTGATTATATGGGGATGGTGCAGTAACTATACACACATCATTATGTTTTGTAACATTTTTGCTCAAATTTGGCACACATCTTGTGCTCAGCTTGGTTTTAACTTAATAATATATCAATTGGCTTATAAAAAAAGATGCTAGAGTTTTTGGCTGAAACACTGAAATAGAATGTAAACCTAATTGTATTTCTAGACTGTTTTGGATCTAACTTGTTAGAAGATTCCAGAACTCAAGTTATACAAATATAACAATCATCAAATTTCTAAAGAACTTTTTTCATATGTCCTGGATAAACATGTTTTATACATCATATAGATATGTGGATATTTTAAAAGAAAAGAAAACAAGTCTGGAAAAAAAACTTGTAAATATACATTTAAACAAATTTAACATCACAATATCATTTTTAAGATCATGTAAATATCTAGATATTTATTTAATTGAAGAAGCTTCTTGAATCTAAACTTTATGAAGTATTTACTTTGTACTACCTTTATACTTGAAAAGTAAAATCTTAAATTTATTGAAGTTAAAACAATTTAAAAATTTGCTTCTGCTCTAGGGCACTAATATTCATATACATATACTCAATAATCAATACTATATAGAAGTGGGCACTAATATTCATATACATATACTCAATAATCAATACTATATAGAAGTTAATATAGAGAAAGAACGTAAAACTCAATCCTTTGTGTAACAAAAAAATACATGATAAGAAGAAAAAAATAGTTAAAAACTAAAATCTATTATTATTTCAAATGAAGCATCGTTTACGTACGAAAAGTCTTCTTTTACTTGTACGATAATTTAAGACTATTCTTGTACGATAATTTAAGACTATTCATATACATTTTCGGATGTTCTGCAGGTGGAGGGGATTTTTGGAAGGTGGTGCAGCAGAGGGTTGGTTTCAGGTACGAAGTCTTCTTTTACTTGCACGATAATTTAAGATTATTCATATACATTTTCGGATGTTCTGCAGGTGGAGGGGATTTTTGAAAGGTGGTGCAGGAGAGGGTTGGTTTTAGGATTCGGATGGTTACTTATGAAACTGAATTCAGTCGAACTCACTGTTACTTGTCTCTCAGTCTGGTGCTCTCTCACTCGGTCTTGGTTTTGTTTTCTTGGTTTTGTCTTTTTGGTTGGGCATTGACAAATGTTCATCGCTCTTCATGTACATGTATATACATGAGACATGCAAGTGCAAACTTGTAACTGATCAAAGCCAAATCCCTATTATATATCACATTACATTTCAAACCCTATTATATATCACGTTACATTTCCTATACCATATTAGGTTAATTTTTTGCGTATAATAACATTATAATCATTCAAGCCATAGTTACTAACTCTTACATTTTTTTAATCATCCAAACCATGGTTATAATTACTATTATTCCACCCATTTCTTTAACACTATTACTCTTCATCACCATTCTTTATTCATAAGAATATAATATTTAGTTATAATATTATATTTTTTGCATTGATACAAGAGTTTTATAATATGACTCCTTATTTAGGAATTGTTTAACTTAAGGAATTATTTATCTTTCATACTGATATAAGAGATAGATAATATAAACTGTGTCACTTACACAGTGATATATAAGAGTTATATTATATGAACTGATCGATGATTCATATTGCTCTTTATTCCGATCATACTGATATAAGAGCCGGAAAATATGAACTGTGTCACTTACACAGTGATATATAAGAGTTATATTATATGAACTGTGGTACACTTTTTAGGCAACTTTTAAGGCAAAGTTTAAGATAAAGATATAACATCAAGAAATTAATATATACTACTAATAATATATTTTTATAATAATATTTTGACAATACATCAGATGATCCGCGCCATGCGCTAATTCACATCCACGACTAACCCCGACAAAGTTTTTAACTATAATAGATAGATATATATTATCATCCAGGTAATATATACCTGTGATCATAAATCTATATACTTAACACCCCCAATCCCCATGGTTTGTACATACTTATACACATACAATTTTTAAGTATATATTCAAAGACTGTCCAGGATATGATGGAAGGAGATAATCAGATGATGTAAGGTATTCATTATTACGGAGACATAAGACTTTATTGCTATACTGTCTGTCTCCATAGTTTCATCTGATGGAGATTTACATGCAGCAAGAAGGAGTATGGAGGGAGTCCCAAGCAGCAACTTCGTCAAGGAAGAAGTTTCCGCCTCCTTTGTTTCCGCCGACTCCTCTTCCATAAAATCCATTATCTGCAATAATAGGAAGATCAAGAGACATAGCAGCTTCGGTCCAAATCGATTGATCAAACACAGGCATGGTGTCGTCCATTGTTGGCCCCCAGAAGGAACGAAACATGTTGTCCCCGTTGCTCTCCACAGTAGGGATGGAGGAGGAGTAATTTTCCATTTCCATTGGAACGGTGTTGGTGTTGGTGTAGTTGGTTGTTGCAGACGGAAGAGAGAGAATAGAGTCGCAGCTGGTGTACACTGGCACTGCTGCATCTGCAAGAAAAGAAGAAGCCATGGAAGAGACCACCACAGGGTTGTTGTTGAGGATGTTGTTGAAACCGGAAGGATGAGAAGTGACATTGACAAGGTCAAAGGTAGGGTGAACAAGAGGCTGCTGCTGTTGTATCAGCATTTCGGGAACAACCTGAGGTTGTTGTTGCATGTGAGAAGGATTCACTGCAGCAAGAGCAGGAGCAGGCACAGAGAGTTCTGCGAGGTTGAGTTTTGCATCAGGTCCATAAAGCTTTCTGGCTGCAGCATCATAGGCCAAAGCAGCCTCACGAGCGGTGTCAAAGGTTCCAAGCCAGAGCCTTGCACCACGATTTGGTTCACGGATTTCAGCAACCCATTTTCCCCAGGTTCTTTGCCTCACACCTTTGTAGGTGCATTTAGCATTCTCAGGGCCACCTTTGCCTCTCATACACCCCTTTCTGGAACTGGCTTGTGCAGGTTTCTTCACCTTCTTTCTCTCCTGAATTCCCATGCCTTGTTTCAGCACACACTATGGACAAATATTTGTAACAAACTAGGGGAGTTACAAAATGAGAGAGAGAGAGAGAGAAGGGTTTTGTTTTTGTTGTGAGAGATAGATGGGAATGAGGGTGATGGGAGCTATTTATATTATTTTGAGATGAGAAATGTGGGAAGAGTAAAATAGTAAACCCCAAGTGTTTGAAACGTGGCCCTTAGTGGAGTTAAGTAGCTACTTGGCATGATGAACCAGGCTAATCGTGTCAACTATGAGCCTCACTGTTGGTTTCTCTTCTACACACTTGGCTCGTGCCTTTGTTTTGCATACAAACTCAGGTGGCGAACAACCGAGAGAAAAAAAATCTTACTTGATTTCCTTTATTTCTTTTCTTTTTCTTTATAATATTTATTATGTGAAATAAATGAGGCCTTGAATGCAGAATAAAAATAATGAAAGATAAGGGATGGAAATTAAAAGCTAGGGGAGAGAGAAAGCGGTTTCTTTTGAATAATGGGTGTTTATCTGTTAAATGCTTTTTGTTTTTTCTTTGGAATTAATTTGGACTTGGATATTTAGCAATTTACTACAGGATGGGTGCGGTGACTTTTGGAAGAAACGGTTCAAGATAACTATGACCGGGAAATAAAAATTAATGACATGAAATGACTGACAATAACAAAAAAAGAGAGACTGATAATATATCCTAGTTGTTGTTTCAGAGCGTGGAATTGGAAACAGTCACCAGTACTAGTATACCTTAAAAGAAACAAAACCAGATCTAATGGACTGAGACACCACAAGTGCCACTTGCACCACGTGTCAGTTTACCAAAGTTGATATGCATTTTATGTTGTGTGTTACTATTTTATTGATGTGCATTTTGCATCCACAATAGTTAGTATCTTTTAATTTCTTTTGTTTGCAAAATAAAAAAGAAGTGGTTCCTCTAAGCACCGCTAAGGAATATCCTTGGGAAGCCTAAATATAAAAGAACTGTGCATAACATCCTTCAAATTCACATAAAAACGAAAATACAAAAAAAGAAAAAAAAAAACCTCAACTGGCTTGTTATCATGACAGTAGGGACCTCTTTCACAAAACTTTAACCATAGAGGTAACATTGGTGGATGGAGAAATTGGATTTTTTTTTAATGGTGAAAATCAAAGATACTATCAGAGTTTACAATAATTGGCATGTCTTATTCAACCAATTAAATTAGATTCTTTGACATAAAAAAAATTGGCTATTAATTAGTGTATATATATATATATATATATATATATATATATATATATATATATATATATATTAATTTGTACTTATTTAATACTTGTATACACGCAGGCCATTCTGATTTATATGGGAAGAGTGCACTACACGCTTTGGGTATCACTCTGTGTAGTGTACGGTAGAGGGTATCAGCAAGGAGCAGTTACAAGTACAACACATTCCTCTTTTGTCCAATTTTGAGGTTTCCAAAACCATGACTCTCAGGGTATTAAGTTTATCGCCTAACTTTACATTTGTTTGTTTTTCATGTCTGTCCAAATGTGCAGTTACACTATATTCCAAGCTTTCTACTCAAAAGTAAGGCTGATAAGCACTATTTTTGCTTCTAGCTGGCAAAACTACCATTTGCCAGTTATATGAAAACAATTAACACGTTGCATAGGCGCAGGGAAATACCGTGCATGTTCACATTATCAATTCACATGAATAAACACCTCGTAGAGATCCATGAATTGGCGTTGCTACCGTGTCATGGAAGTCCCAATAATGAAGACAAGTAAAAAACGGCTTTAACTTGTACACAGTTCAATACCACAGCGTAGCTTGTTTTGCTTGTACTAACAATTTATCTAGAAGATATGCACGACATCGTCTCTTGTAATATTTACCATGCCACCATAGGACTAGTAGATTCTTGCAGTGATATATGGCATAAATATTGCATAAATCTTTTACATTTTTACTACAAATGATGTAACTTGTCATGTCAAATTGCCAAATTGATGCTTAGAAGTTACAATAAGTTTGAGGAACTTGGACTATCAGACTCACACGAGTATTTCTCTAAAACGACCCGGTAATAATTCTCTTAATCTCTGTTCTCTGGTAGAGCCAAATTAATACCAGAACCAATTTACGTGTAGTCGTTGCCAAAAAAAAGCCTCGTTGAACTGTAACATTTTCCCCCCCCTAAGAAAGCATATAGCACGCGATTCTCAAGGTGGCACACCGAAAGCCAATGCTTCTTTGGAATCTGAGCACTTCCTTAAAGCCGACCTTATCTCCTTTAACATCTCATTAATTCTGATACCCTTTCTGCAAGCAACAAGAATTTTTTACCAAAGCCAATGAGGGTACTATTAAAAGTATAATGTAATATAATAAATAAAGTATAATATAATATGAGAAAAAGGATTATATATTGTAAAAAGTTTTACAAAATCATCCAATTACAACTCACAATAAATTTATTGACTTTTAAAATAATTATCTTAAAATAAAATTATTTTATACCATATGTGATATTAAACTCATAAAAAATTGTCTACACAATTAATACACATGTCTGAAGAAGAAAAACACTTAAAAAAATAAAATATAAAACAAACTGGCAAGCACTTACAGAACACTAACTCCAACAACAGAGAGAGGTCGTGGATAGTCCTCAAGTCTTTTTTCCTTCCTGTCAGTTTCATCAGACAATGGATCTAGAACTTCAGAGCATGGTTTTGGTTCGGAAGCAGCACCATTGTTGCCAATTCTCATAATTTCTTGAGTCAATGATTGAAGTTTGTCCTTTGCCTAAAATTAAAATTAGGTGAAAATGTTTGTTACGTGCATAATTTTGCCTTTTTCTTGAACATACATGACCCTAGCAAATCACGCAATGACCGACCAGAGGATGCACTGGCCTTCCCTTTTTAAATTAAAAGGAAATTAAAAGATAACATGTAACCCACATAGAGGTTCCACCACCACATACCTCTGGTAGGTCAATCTTATTCAAAATTATAACGTATGGTCGTTCAAGGTACTCAGGATTATACATGCGTAACTCCTGCAAAACAGAAGAATTGCCATGGTGAGAGCATGAGCAGGATTAGACAGATAAGAAAGGGAAACTCATTGCAACAAGAAAAGCAAGTCTGACCACATTATTTTCTGCACGTTAAATCAGATAGATTTATTTGCATACTTTGCCTAGCTAACTCAAAATACCAAAAGACAAACAACAGAGTTGTGATCATCAACAACAAAACATCTTACTTACAAATAGATTGTTTTTAAGACGAAATTAATCAGAGATAATAAGATCAATTTTCTAAGTAAACTCCCTTCTAATTGGTTATAAAATGAATAACCCACAACTTCAAATAAAGCTGTTGAACCAATAAAAAACCTGAGTCTGAATGGATAAAAAAATATATTCAATCATAAAGCATAAAATACATACTTCTCTGACAGTTCTGTAGTCATTTATAGGATTCTCAGTGGCAGCATCCACAACATGGACCAATAGCCGGGTCCTCCTGAGGTGCCTCAAAAAATTGCGACCAAGACCCTGAACGCGAAAGACAAAAGCCTTCATATTTAGCTTCTCAATGGTTTTAAATGGGGACATTTGACAAGAACAAAAATATTTGATACCTTTCCTAAGTGAGCACCTTCTATAAGACCAGGCAAATCTGCCAATGTAGCTTCAGATGAATACATTCCTGCCCCCAAGCTGGGATCACCACCAAGCCGTCCAAGATTTGGCATTAATGTTGTAAAAGGATAATCAGCAATGTCGGGTTTTGCAAGTGTAATGGCTGCCAGAAGTGTTGATTTCCCAGCATTTGGAAGTCCCTACAATAAGATTAACTTGGTGTTTGAGCAAATGAATGAACAAAAAACATCTAGAGGGCAAAAAGTAAGAAAAAACCAATATAAAGGTGGCCTTTGTTCACCAAACAAACAAATGATTTCATACAACAAAGGGGAAAAAAAACCCACTGAAGCTTTACTACACATCTCCATGTCATCTTTCACAAACTTCAGACCATGGTAAAACCAATATTTTAGTTTCCCAGCAATGACAAAATTATCTTCCTCGATATAGAGATTAGACACTGAAATCATTCATCAACATCAAGATTCAATATATAGTTCTTATGAAGATAAAAGTGAGACAGCCTATTAATAAATAAATAGGGCATTATGTATAGATGCAAAACTTACAATCAGACCAATGTCAGCAACAACTCGTAGGATCAACTCCAACTTAACTTCCTCCCCAGGTTGACCGTGAATTAAAACCTGTAAAAGTTTTAAAATGATAATGTTATATCTTACTGTGAGATAGGAACACAACTTGCTAATGAGGAAATTCCAAATCCTACTGGTCTACTGTTTCCAGATTCAAGACAATTTTTCATTTCCTGACAATGCCCAATATTAGAATTGATAGTTTAAATCACATACCTAGACCCACAGCAAAAATAGTGACAAATAAGCATGCATCTTGGACAAAACAACTGGTCACTCATGTATTGCAAAATTCAGATAAACTTTGATTAAACAGAGATAGCAAGGGAAGAACCCTGTTGATTATATCCTTGTATAAGGTATCCAATTTGCACAGAGATTTGTAACTACAAAAGGTTACTAAAGATATCTATCCAAGGATGACACTACGAGAAAAATTCTATTGCACACAAATTCTCAATAAGCTTTACCTTGTCTGATTCATCTCTCATCACATTAGTTGTAAGAGCCATCATCTTTTTCCTTTTATGCTGTGGAATTTCTAACAAGCTAATCTGGGCAGGCAACAAAGAAAATTCAGATTCAGCCATTCAGGCGTAAAGTACAACAACAAACTGGAGATAGGTACATGCCATGCATAAATGAATAAAAAGGGCAGCCCAGTGCACAATTTTCCAACCTAACGGGATTTATGGAGGGTAGATGTATGATCCTTACCCCCACAACCAAAGAGGCCATTTCCAGGATTTAAACCCATGACTTACTTTCAGGTCATAAGGCAGCAACTTTACTGTTGTGTCAAAATTGATTATATGTATATGTGAACTCCAAGGTTCTAATTATTTCATTTTATCACCAATCCGAGCCAGTACAACTTATCTCTAACCAGTAAACAATCCAGCAATGTCTTTAATGGATTAAATGAGCCTGATTCATAACTCAATTACAAAAAACAACAGATTTTAAAAGAATTTTTTTAAAATATGTATACTACCCCTCCTTGTCCTCCCCTCGCAACAAGAACTTCATCCCAAGGTTGTGCTAGATCAGCCAACATCTTCCCTCGTTTGCTTTTCACAACTGTACCTGTCACATTTATAAACACAATCAGATTTTTAATTCTTCAGAGGCTTAATTTCACCATCCTCCTTTGCAATAAAAACAAGAACCAAAATGTGAAACATTTCCATTTTTTCTAATGTGACAAAGCTAATCATAGAGGTTCCCAGAAAAAAAAAAATCTATCTAACAAGTTTGTTTATACTTTGTAGGGCAAGAAATGAGTGGAGCTGAACTATAAACAGCAGCTCGAGTTCAGGCTCATTTATTTAACGAGATCAATTTTTCAATTTTTAGTTCAAGTTCAGCTCATTTGGTTTATGAACCAAATTGAACAAGCTGATTATAGAACTATTTTCTAGTTAGTTCAGTTCATTGTCACCCCTTTCGTATCGACGAAATAGATTAAAACACAAAACCTGAACATACAAACCTACAGGAACAGGAATGCGCAGAGTCGGTGCAGCAAGTCCATCGCGAAGCATCGAAGTCAAAACGCCCATGGCGTCAACGTTGCCACCGCGCTTAGCGTGGTAGCGGCTTTTGTTGTGAAACTCGAGCAACGTGTCTTTGGACTCGTCAGCGTAGAGCAACACGTCACCACCGTGGCCACCCATGGGGAGAATGAGGGACCCGTCGAAATCCCTCTTCAAGGAGCCTTTCCCTTTCTTCAACTTCGTTTTTCCTTGCTGCTCCTGCTCCTGCTGCTGCTGATTCAGCACCGCGCCGTGGCCTCCGTCGCCGGAACGAACGGTGATGATGACGTGGTCGAAGTATTTGTGAGGTTCCTTCGCCAACGACGTTGACAGCGGAGTAGACGCGTCGGCGCTGGTGACGCCGCACCGTGCCGTTTTCCGTTTGTAGTTAACGAAGTTGCGTCGTGTGTGGTGGAATTGGACGCTCCTATGCCTTGGTGGGAGGAAGAAAGGGGAGAAGAAGCGAGTCTCGTGCAGCAATTGAATGTTGAAAGATGAAGTTAGAGACACCATTATCCCAATTTCAGTAGAAAGGATCAAGACAAGCCAAACGGAGTGTAACCAAACTAATTGTACAAGTTAAAATACAATTTTTAATAATCATTTTTGTCCTAAAAATAAAATACATTTTAGTATTTCTTTAAATAAATAAAAAATACAAAAAATACTTCTGAAATGATCTCATCCTTTAAAAAATTTAAATGTGTGACAAATTTGTCTCATGTCTGTTGTAAACTCTTTCATTTTATCAATGGAAATTAACATATCAATAAATTTGTCATATTTTTTTTTTATTTTTCAGAATAAACATTTAAATTTTTATCATTTCAAAATAAATTTGTAATATTTTACACATTTTAGTCAATCCATAATATATCTATAAAATTAGATACTTTTTATTTTTTATAAAATTTATCTATTTAAAATATAAAAATAAGATTTTGCATATGAAAAAAAATCATGCTGAGGTTCGGCAGGCTGATCTTCACTCTATCCTTAATTTCCATTAGTTAGCGAATCCATTAACATTGTAACTCCACTGTCTTGTTTATCTTTTAATTGCTTATAACACACTATTGTTCTCTTTCTTCATCATACTTTTATTGTTGATAATGGATTTTATCCAAAAAATTTAAAAAAGAATATTGAAGCGTGTATTAAGGAGTCTATCCGTAAGTTTTTTCTTTAAATGACATTTTTAAAATTTATAAAAATTAAGTAATAGTTAAATATAAATACATATGAAGAGCTCAAGAGCTTACAATATATAAAAAAATGGAAGGTTTTATCTATCTTAAACTCAATATTAGAGTAGAAAAAATAGTAATTTTTTTATTTTGGAGGATGAAAATTAAAGAAAAATATTTTACAATGACTTAAATAAGAATTTTCTCATTTTGTAGAGACAATAACAATAATTTCAAACTTTAGATAGATAAAAATAATCTTTTTTTTCTAGAGATTAAAATAAGTGACAGAAGATACACATGATTTATAAAAAAAAAACATTAATACATTTATATTAAATAAAATCATATTATTTTTTAGAGGAAACTTATATAATTTTGATACAAATTATATATATCTTTTATGGTAAAGAATATGATCTAATATAATTATAATAAAAGAGTAGTCCATGGAAAATCTTTTTTTGCCCTTGCTTAATTTGTTGACGCATGGCACATTTGTTGGTTTTATGGTCTTTTCGCCCCTCCATTTTTAACTCCATTTTCTTCTCTTAGTCAAGACCACCCGTCCTCACGTCCAGTTTCGTCCTGTCATTTCAGAGTGAACGTTTCAGCCTCATGCAGTAGCAGTGGCAGGGAGAGAACGGCATGGCGACGCTTGCACTGTGGAGCATGTCTGGTGCCGCTTGCTCCCTCTGGTCTCCATCGAGTTGTCCTTTCAAAGATGCAGACTAGGACCAAAAAGAAAAGTTTGCCCCTATTTCTCTGAGGTAAGAAGAAAACCCCATTCTTCTCTTGTGTTAGGGCTTCACGATTTAATTGTTGCTTCTTTAGTTTTGGATCTCCACAATACCCATTTTAATTTCCTTCTTTGCAAGGTCAACAACGAAGAAGAATCTAGCAACCACGGCTTTAGTTTGTTAACGAGCTTGGTTTTGGCCTATAATGCGATATTCTTTTGCCATTCAATGTTCTTCTCTTGATTATTTTGTTGGTTTTGTTTGTTCCCAGTTAAAGCGCTCCAACATCGAGGGTAAAACTTATCTCCGTTTGCCTGCTGTTGTTATTGTTGTCCGTTTAGAATTTTTTAGATGTTTACTCAACATTGAGAATGTGCTTCGATAGCTAATTACTAGCATGAGTTTTGGTTTTCTTACAAAAGAATATCCATTTGGGGTTTTCATATGGTCTTACTTACATAGTTACACCTTATTGCTTATGTTGTAATTTGATCATTCGCCGCTAAATTTGGCTTCCTGTGTAGGTGGTGATAACAAAGAAAATCATTTTTCTTTTAGGAAGTGTTAACTGTCATGCAGTTACATTGTTGGTGAAATGGGTTATAAGTTATGTGTTTGGTGAAATGCCTAAATGAAGTTTTATTTTTTAATCTTAAAAATCCATGTGTGTGCTGATTTTGGGATATCTCCCTATTTATGATTTCTGAATTATCTATTGCAGAAACGAGTTTATTTGATTTTAGAGTATGCACCCAAAGGTGATCTTTACAAGGAATTGCAAAAATGCAAATATTTCAGTTAAAGGCGTGTAACTATTGTAAGTATATATCATATAGCAACAATCCTTCTTTTCCTCTCCCCATATGTTGTTGTTTGTGGATTACAAAATTCCATACTAACTGACAAATTAATGTTTATTTTGTGATTGAGGCAGTATATTTCACCATTGGCCCGAGCCCTTATATACTGCCATGGAAAACATGTAATACATAGGGATATTAAACCAGAGAACCTTCTTATTGGTTCATAGGTGATCTCCTATACCCAGGCTGTTGTTTCTTATATGGTCCTTTATTTGTTATCCTCACATTGTGTTCATTATTATGGGTTATTTCATTCACTTCTTGATTTCTGCAGCTTGTGTCTAGATTTTCTTTCATGATTATTTTCATTTTGTTCTCTCTAAATTTTTATATTTTTATTTGTCAATTTAATATACATAACATGAAACATGTTTTGATTTATGAGGTTTAAGATAATGATACAAAATTTTGGTTCGATGTGTAGATGCAATGTAGATGCAAGAGATTTATAGAGCTTATGATTACTTTTTGAAGAAGGATTATGTGATAAAGGAGAAACATTTGTAAGTTGGTTCTTAATCTCCTTCCTCACTTTGCTCCTAATGATCTTAATAGTGTGTTTGTGTTCTCTTTTTAATTTTTGGGACAAAGCTTTGGTGTTGTTTCGCATATGCTTTTAGTATTGTTCTTTAATTCATGCTCAGCAATTGCAAGAGTCTCAAGATGCACATCATAACATCATACATCCCCAATCTAAATTTCATTCTTCATTGATGGCTATGGGTAGCAGTCATACTCAATCAGTGTAAGGTCCTCAATATCCACATCAAAGTATCCCAAACCCATTACACGAGTTTTATACCCCAGTGGCAAATGCAGGCAGCAGTCAACCCCAGTTGTCATGAGGTACTCACTATACACACCCGAATATCCTAAACTTGCAACCTGATGCTTATTCCACCATGGCAAATACAGGCAGTGGTTATGCTCAATAATTGCCAGATCCCCAACACATACATCAGAATGCCCAAAATCCTCAGCCTGATTCCAATTCTTCCTTGGTGAATATGGGCCATGCCACTGTCATGATGCAATCGCATGTTGTGTCATCTTTATATCATCTATATGTTCCTCAAGAAGTTGTACCTTCCATGTATTCATCGCAATGGTATGTTTCAACTTCATTCTAATTTAATTCAGCATCCTTTGTTTGACATAGGGATTCCTATTAATTGTCAAGACTTCAACAAGGAGATGATTCATTGACTGAAGCTATGATGTTCAACGTTTTAGAGGAGAAATTGCTCCATTATAAATTTTTACATTTATAATTGTTTGTTGAATTGCTTGGCATTTTGCCAATATGAAATGAATTTTGTCAATATCTCATGCATTCACTGTCGCCCAGGTTTGGAGCCACACAAGGGATGATATTAAGTGGTCAACAAATTGGAATGGGAAGTGAGTATTATCAGTCATCTATGCAGATAGACCTGAACTCAACAAATTCAAACTCTTAGTGCTTAATCAATTTTCCACTTAAATATTGCATTTTGCTGCCTTCTGTGTATATAAAGGCGCCATATATATTGTTTAATTGGTGATGTTCAATTACCCTTTTTGTTAGGGGTGTTCATAAACTAATTCGATCTATTAAGGACTGAAAAAATTGATCCAAAAAATTGAAAATAAAAAACTGAATAGACCAAAAATTTTAATTTGGTTGGATTATATTTGATTTAAAAAATTTGTCCGATTCAATCCAAACCGAAATTGTTTATATATGTGTGTGTGTGTGTGTGTTTTTGTACACAAATTTATGTCACTCACGTTTATATTATTCTTATATATTTGTAAAATTATCTCATAACTTATACCTATCTATCAAAAATATATTTAAAGATAAGTTCTTAATAACTATGAGTTAAGATGCATAATTTAGTTGTCAAGTTGTGTAAATTTATTTTTAGTAATGTATATATTTTAAAATTTATATTATAAGTTATATAATAATAGATAAATGAAATATTTAATGTTTTAAATCATCTTTTATTATATATTTTATTATTTATTTAGTATTCTCCAAAAAAAAAGTGAGATTAGAGCCAAAAATTGATCCAATTCAAATCCAATTATTAGATCAGATTAAAATTTCAAAATTTTATTATATTATTATCCAATTTTAGACAAACAGGGTAAGTAGTAGATAACCATAATTCAAGTACTTTATGTGCTACACAATGTTGTTTAGGAAGTTGGCAATGAAGTATTTATCAAAGGAGAATGTAACTAACTTATATTGTTTGTCTCAGTTGAAAGTAGCATATTTCTCATTTAGTTTTTTTAGCTGCTAGCATACCCAAATGCTTCAAGTATATTTCAAGGCACTTCTGATATCCGTGGATATGTTGGCATTATACTCCTACACTATATTTAGTAAACATATTCTATATCTTCTATACAATGTGGTATGTATTGGCCTTACCTTTCAAGAATCCAAGATTGAAGGTATGAATTAAATGTCTCTTCATACACGCCTCATAAATTTGAACCATGTGGAATGAGTTGAGTCTTGACTTTATTGTGCAGTGACTTTTACTGGTATTCACTTTGTATTCCTCTTTTGAAAACCCAAGCCAGTGTTGAGAATGGATCTATGTAATATTTACAAATGTTACAAGAATTTTGTCAAATCCAACATATATTGGATAACACTGTTTACCTTAAACTGCTCATTCCTTAATTTGTATCTAATAGTGAACTATTATTTCATAGTGGATCTTCACCTGCCAGTGCCAAGAGCCAGCCAGTGGTGAATCAAAATTACCAACCTACTGAATATGTGTACAATCATGCTGTTTTTTTTCCTACTTTCTATTTACATCTAATATTTCTATAGTTGCTTTCAACATAATTGGCTTTATTAATGTGCAGACCTTGAGTTGTTGAAGGATGTGATAAGGTATAATAGACAAGAGCTTGAGGTTTTCTGTTAATAATTTAGCAACACAAATGGGAAAACACCAAATAGTGAGGTGTACAATGGAACATTGAAGGTTGGGTATGAGATTGTTGTGATTTCTCTCTGCATCAAGGAGGAGCATTGGACATGATATCTTGAGCATTTTTAGAGAGGTAAATGGGAATTTTCCTATGCCTACAGCATTCTAGAATTTGCACACAAATAGTTATCCAAATATTTTAATATTTATTTATGCCATTCAGGTGGCAGGCTTGACAAGATTAAATCATGAGAAGCAATTTGTTCTCGATTTTGAGTTGTCCTCACCTTAACATGCTTATTATAATATGACTTTGTGGAAGTTGGAAAAAAGGTTGGCAAGTTGGTTAAAATTGTTAATAAGGGAGATCATGACAATGAGATGAAACCTCCCTCAAAGCTTTTGAAAATTCTAATATATTTTTTATATCAACATTGTCAAGAACATGTTTCCTGAATTTTCTCTCCAGCCATTTGTGATTTGTTTTTTCAGATCTTAGTTTTTCCTCCTTTTGCTATACATGTGAATTCATAACAGCTAGCTAAAAATTGTATGAACTTTGACTATTTGTCCAGTTTCCTGACATATGCCTTTATAACCCTTAATATAATCATGGGTTTTCTTTATTTATTTTCAATTGACATTATTCAGATCTGACATTGACATCTTATTTGATTTTCATCTCAAAAACCTAGACTACCATAAGAAAGCTTTAGAAGGAATATATTCACTGTACAAAACTAAAATGCAAAGAGATTCCTTAGTTTTTCAAGTTTGAAGTACCAGCTTTTTATGCAATAAAAAAAGTTTTTGTGCTAGAAACCTCATTTAATATTTCTCATAAAAGATGGTCCTCTGGCTGTATTTTACTCAAGAAGCATTTCTTTGTCTAATTGTTAATAAAGTAGAATATAGTAAATTATTTAATTAACTCTTATGCATCAAACGTGGTTGTTAATTGATCTTGAAGATGTATCTTAAGCAAATTGTATTTAAAGCATTATTTGGTTACCTTAAATAGTTGTGATGGGATATAAATTGTTTTTTGTCGTATGTTGTATTTGTGAATCAATAACTTATAAAAAGATATCACTGAAAATAATTAATTTATTATCATACTTTTGTGAATCAATAATAATATAATTTATACATATCTTATTCATTAATTAAATTATAATTGGATCAAAATAAATTTTACATTTTTAAACTATTTTCAGTTCTTTTAAACATAAATTTAAAGTCCATCCAATTATATAGCTTCAACTATTTTAGATTATTAACAGATCCCTTAAACAACAACAAAATAAAAATTTAAGAATTATTTTAGACATTGTATTATAAATACACAAAACTTTTTATACTAAACGACAAAAAATTGCAGAGAAAAGCGAAACAACTTGTTCTTTCTAGGCAATCGAAAAATAAAGAAATAGTGAGTTTACTTAAGATAATTATATACTTACAAAATACCGTTTCAATATTCATCATATTTGATTGTATTCGGAGTGTAATATGGTTTCAAAGGATAAATTAGACAATTTCAATAAGATTTCATTCTTGAAAGAAATCCCATGGACTTGTTGGAGGGAGGGTTCCATTTGTGTGCATATGTACGGATGAGTAACTAATATTTTTTTAAAAAAATGATCTTTTAAGAAACTAAAGTAAACAACATTCGAATATGATTAAGTTCAATAAAAATGACATGTGATTTGTAAAAAATAAATATCGATGCACAAAATCCATCAATGTATAACCCCATGAAATACTAAAGGTCTAGCTAGTTAAATAATATGCTAAATTATTGCAAGTTCTTTTTGATTCCAACATATAGAAAATAAATAAATGCATGTATGTATCTTGCATTGACAAATTATAGGTATAAACCCTCACTTATTTCTTGACGTAGTAGTTTTCTTCCCTTCGGTTATGACTCATATCCTCTCCCTAATTTAAGAATGACATAAATCTATTGTTTATTTGAGTAGAAATGAGACCCAAGAAAAAAAAATTATGAATTGTTTGGAAGGGGAAAAACACGAAGGAGAAAAGTTATATTTGTGATATCCATTAGAAAAAAATTTACCTTCTAATTGAAATAAAATGAAAGGAAAATAATTTCTTTCTATCTTGTTTGTTTTTTATTTTTCCTTTTTTTAATTTTTATTTTCTTTCACAATATGTTTTTTTTAAAAAAAACGACAATTAAGTTTATGTTACATAAAAAAATGAATTAAAAGAAAAAAAATGAAACTCAGATATATATATATATATATATATATATACACACACACACGAATAAACAAATTTTTTTAAGAGTAAATTACATAACATCTTGTGAGATTTTAAATTTTTTTATACATATTTAAAAAAAAAAGACTTACACAAATCTATCAATTAAATTTTAAAAAATTACACACGTCTCATAACTGTTTTTGAATAAATACTAACTAAAATTAAAAAAAATGTAGAAATGCATTATTATTTTTACCGAGTAAAAACATTCTTGATGCGCGAATTTGACAAAAACCTTTTCGTACAGATAAGCATTTATGGATATTTTTAGTATCCAAAATTGTCACTTTCTCAAACAATCGAAATATATACTATTTATTTTCTAAATATCTAAATCCATAAAAAGGAAAATAAATAAAAAAATAAAAATGTTGCGGAAACGAAGTCCCACCTTCTTTTATTCATCACATGATTCACATCTCATTTCTTATTTTCGGGTCACTTTGTTAAATTATAAATAATTTCGTTCTGTGAAGGTACACACGTTCATAAGTTCCTTAATTTTCTCGAACCTTCATTTTCAGCTCCCAACAATAATGGCTTCAATGGCATCTTCAAGCTCCTTCTGCAACCTCAAGTTTATCACCAAACCCAACAATGGTAGAAGAAGCTCTCTTCGCCGTATTGTATTTTGTCAGAAGCATCACGATGACACACCCACCGACCAAATCAACCGAAGGTTCTTACTTCTTCACACTCACACTTTCTATTTCCTTTCTATTGATTATTCGTAACCATCTTCTGAAATCTCGTTACATTTCAATTCTTTTGTGTATTGAAGAGAACTCATATTGAGAAGCAGCGAAATAGCGACCATTGGTGCCATCTTCAACTTCGGGTACCCCTCCTCTGTTTTTGCTCTGTTTTTTTTTCTGGAAATTTTAGTTTTTCATTTTATTTTGAATGTAAATTAAATTCGAGATTTGATTTTGTTAGTGGGTGTTGAGACCCTTTTGGATTTTAGTTTGGGTTGTGTTTTGTATTGGAAATGGGTGGTTTGGGTTTTGTGTTTTGGTGGTGCAGTGGGAAAAAACCTGATTATCTTGGAGTGCAGAAAAACCCACCAGCATTAGCTCTGTGTCCGCCAACTAAGAACTGCGTGTCAACCTCTGAGAATATCAGCGATCGCACACATTATGCTCCTCCATGGTAAAAGTTCCCTTCTTTTTCTTATTTTAATTTTCACCTTGGATTTATGGGATTATATGAATTGAATGCAATTTTTTAATTGTGTTTGGATAAACAACTTAGTTAACTGCCCATCATGTAAGTGCTTATGTATAAGGTTTTTCTATAGTAAAAAAATGTACAAGTTGCAAGCTTTTTTCTTAATTTATTCTTGAAATCTTATTGAAATAATCTGAGAACAACTTTTTCTTTTTTACCTGTGATCTGAAAACAACTCATAGACATATCATAAACTTGGGATATAGATAAATTTTTTCATAAACACTTACAAGAGAAAAAAAAATACAAAAGAAAAATAAAATAAATTTTTCTATAAGCTAAAATTAGTGTATGTGTAAGCTAATTTGTAGTTCTTTCATATTAGCTTCTCCAAAAGTTTTTTTTTTTTTTAACTTATGCATAAGTTAAATTTAGCTTAAAGATAAATTTATTTCATTTTCTTCTCTTGTAAATGCTTTTGGAGAAATGTATCCAAACAGACCTTTACACAAGTACTAATAAGATAAGTCTAATTAAGCCTTTTCAAAACGCTCAAAGTTCAAGTATTTCCATTATGTTGATTCTTCGGGCCTTAATTTTCGGTTAAGTAACTTGTGGTGTCAAAATTGCGTGTTGAGGAGGGTCTGGTAAACCAGATTTAGGAGATAAGTAATCAGGGTTTATTTATTTATTGGATTTAGTCCAAACGGAACCTATGGCCATATTTGTGAGAATCACGTTGCAATAATAGACAATGGTGCACTTGGAACAATTTATCACGTTTTAAACCACGTGAAAGTAGTGCAGCCGAAATTGGACTATTGACTGTTGAACAATGTTGACTTGACATGAATTGGACTATTGGTCACACACATTGGCCGGTGAAAGCAGTGCAATCTTAACTTTTTCTTTTTTTTTTGACAACTTTTTTTTTTTCTCTATCTTTGGTCCTTGTATTGAGCATGGTCCCACCAAAATCCAAACTTTATTATTGGACATAGATGAATCATGATGTCACTTTGTTTTAATTTTTAGTTTCTTTTTCAGGAACTATAATCCTGAAGGAAGGAAAAAACCTGTGAGCAGAGAGGAAGCAATGGAGGAACTGATAGACGTGGTAATAAATCTAGCTGAACTGAAATCTTGAGTTATAACACTAGATTGCAATTTTCTTTTCCTTCCCTCATTTTATCAACATCGATTATAATTTATAAAATTTATAAAAGGAGTGATAGTAAATATACACTTTGTAACACACTATTCTTAACCCCACCCTTTTTATTATTGGTTAAAATTTATCAGAAATTAGAAAGTCATGAGTGGAACTCATTGAATAAAGAGTGAGACCTATGTGATTTTATAATTTCTAATAAACTTATTATTAATAGTGTATTTAAAAGGATACATTGTGAACATTTCTCTAATTTATAATTGATTTGTAATAATAGCTGGTTATTTGCACTTTTCCAATCATTGAAGTAAAGTTAAAACTAGTTCCGGATAATTTTACAGATCGAATCAACAACACCAGACAAATTTTCACCACGGATAGTTGAAAGGAAAGAAGACTATATTCGTGTGGAGTACCAAAGCTCAATCTTGGGGGTAAGTGTAACTTACATCTAAGGAAACTCATCTTGAAGAAAAATGATCATTTTATACATTTGAGATGATATCAAGAACCATCTCTAATTTCCTTCTCCCTTTTTTCTGTCATGTGCTAACAGTTTGTGGATGATGTTGAGTTCTGGTTTCCACCCGGTAAGGGTTCTACTGTGGAGTATCGATCTGCATCTCGGTTGGGAAACTTTGATTTTGATGTGAACAGAAAAAGAATAAAGGTATGATTTCATAATTAATATGTGCTTTCTCTATAGTTAGATAAAGAAATTCTTGGTTCCAGGGTAAAACTCCCCTTCCTTCATGTCATGTCAAACATTTTATACTTAAGTAGATTCACTAAATTTGAGTCTCAAATGTTTTAACTTTATTCTAAATTAGTCACTTATTTTAACGGAAGGTAAATTTGGTTGACTATGATGAGAAATACGTTGATATTTTTTAATTGGTAGAGATAAAGAATATTTTTTATGTACAATAAAGAGAGTATTTACTCCAGAGGATGCAAATCCCTTACTAAATATTTTTGTGATGAAAAATCTTGGTTGCTGACAGGCACTGAGACAAGAGTTGGAGAAGAAAGGATGGACATCTCAAGATACCATATGATTAATAAACTCAGGCTGAATTAGCATCAGCATCTAAGCAAATATTATTTCATATACTTTGGACCTTGTATACTTTTGTATTAGATACAAATCGCACAGGATCATTGCAAGCAAACTTTTCTTAGATTTTTGGAATTGTAGAGAAATCATTGAGAACAGTACTTCAAACTCTCTCGGGGAAGGAATGAAATGAAGACCTTGCGCCATATCTTCTTCAAGTTCATTAATTGGTCCACTTATTTACACCTTCACCGAGTTCAATCTAATAATGTATGAATCTTGTTTCAAGAAATTTAATTTGTGTTTTGTTTCAAACGTGTTCTTCATGATTCACTTTTGTTGTAAGTTTGACTTTGCTTCTTCATGTATTAAAGCTTATCCTTGCGATCAATTTGGATGATGCTTTAGGCCTTTCTGTCATCAAAATGTACGTACCTATGTCATGTTTTCAGAGGCTTTTTGATATCCTTGATGTCTTTACAAGAAAAGTCGGTGCATATAGCATTTGGAATCTGGTTATAATAGGAGCATTGCGGAGACTAAGTATAGGGTGCATTTTGACTTTGGTAACTCTGTTTCTCAATTCACTTCCATACGTTGTTCAGAAATTGTTCAATCTCATTGATCCTAACTAGAAAATTCGTCCAACAGCAAAGAATGCAAAGCTAGCAACTCAAGGACGAATTTTGTTGGCTTCTAGATAGTGGTTTGGCTTAATTTTGAGAATTTATTTGGTGGATTTTGGACGTATGAGGTTGAAGTTGAGTTTTAATTGAAATTTCCTTGTCCAACAAATGCAAGCAGATTTAGCATCATGAAAAAAGATAATGCAATAAAAAAAAAAAAAGGTTAGAACAGGATAGAGAAGCACTCTAAAGCTATGAAATAAACTCCGACAAATATCCAATACAAATATAAGTGAAATTAGAGTCAAGTTATAACGTGAAAAGATTAGTACTTGTTCAAATCCATTTCACTGAAATTACCATGCTTAATTTCGCTTCACGGGAAAAACCCACCACGTCATTTAAAATTCTAGAAGCATTTCATACATTCTCAATCCAAGTCTGGTATCTCCAACAATAAACTTCTGTGTAAAGCATTTTAGGATGGCAATTTGAAGCTTCACTCACTGTAAAAACATCCACAGTAAGTTACAAGTTTATCCTACAGTCAAATGGTAATTATGCATGTAATGTAGCACAAACTTACTGTGTATATAACTATATATCTATCTCAGTTGCAGATACAAAAACAGTTTTGACCAGATCAACTGCTTCTGTTTCAGACAGTGGAGTAACAGCATCATGAAACTCTTTTTTTTTTTTTTTTTAAAAAAAAAGTTAGTTTAAAAACAATTACCTTGGGGTGGCCCAAATGATTTGCAGGTCAACCCAAAAATAAGAATTTTTTGTAATTAAAAGTTTTTAGATATGTAATTAACATTTCACTGCTAGTTAATATGTTAACTGTAGGGTTATATAGACCTGGAAAAAAAAAATACAAAGTTGTTTAAATGTGATTCTGTGAGTTGTCTCATTTTAATTGTGTGCTTAAGTGAACTGTGTAGACTTTGCCGATTATCTTCATTCTAATTACCAAACTGCCATTCGAGCTATCATTGGGTGTTGCTCAATGCTCGGTTGAGTCTGTTCTACTCGTTTAAACAGATCATAATTTTTTAAGCTCAAATTCATATTCATGTAAATTTACAGGTCAACCCATGGGAGACAGCTTGGCCGAGAAGTGTAACAAACTCCTAATATTATTGGTTAAAATTGATCAAAAACTATAAAATCAGGATAAGCTTCTAAAATTGATTAAAAACTATTAAACTGATTAAAAAGGTAATTAGAATAATTTTGAAATAAGGATGAATAATTAAAAATTCAAGAAAATATAATTGATAATGTTACATAATACTCTATCTTTATATATATATATATAACTCAATGACCCAAAGTAAACTTAACTGAATCATTTAAAAAGAACAAAAAAACTAGGAACCAAATAGTAATTATTAGGAGAGGTTTACACAACCATCTAGTAATCCTCAACGTACTGTGGTTCTAAGTAAAAGCAAAATTATAAGAAAACTTTAAAAAGGAATGGGCTGTCTTGTATAATGCCAAGCATGTCCCCATGGAATAAGAGTTACAAACTTATAATATACCCACTCCATAAGTCGTATCAACGCATACCCACAATTCTATTTACTGTAATCACTCACAGAAGTGATGTAATCACAGCATTGCAACAGCGCGTCTTGAGCTTCAATCCTCAAGAGTTTTGTACATCACTATATATCACTAGAACACAACAACATGAGTGCATCATTTTCCAATAGATTCTATGGATCACCAACACCAACCATGCAAAGCCAACATAGCCCCTCTATTCCAGCTCCTATTTCAAATATAAAAAATTTTCCATACGGAGAAAATTGAATTATCTTGTTCAAACAAAGAATTTCAAATTTAAAAAATTTGAATTTATTTATGCAAACAAAGCATTTTAAAAAAAATCAAAGCAATTCAATTTTAGACATTTCAAATCCCCTAAAACTTTGAAATTCCTCATAGAAACACAAAATTATTCTAAGAAACAAGAATCAATAATTTTTTTTCTTCATTTTTTTCCGTGGTAGGGTACAGGGGTATTCACATATTAGATTTGATAGATTTTGAAAAGAAAAATCATTCAATTCAATTATTTTGATTTTATCAATTTATCATTCAATTGATTTAATTTAAATTTTAATTCAATCCGATTCAATCCAATCTAATTTAAAGCAGTTTGGATTAGATCGATTTTTTATTTTAATCCTACTTTTAACTTTTTTTTAAAAAGTACTAAATAAAAAGATAAGATATATAATAAAAAATAATTTAAAATATCAAATATAACGAATAATATAATATTTACCCATCTTAACTCAAATATTTAATAAAAATATCTTTAATTAAAAATATTTTTTATAAATAGATATAAGTTACATAATAATTTTATAAATCTATAAGAAATAAAAAAATGAGTGATATTATAAATTTACGGTTTAAAAGTTTTTCAAAAGGTATGCTTCGGTTACATTTAAGCTGGAAATTATATTCATGGTTCCTCCTTAAAACAAAAGAGAAATCAGATTCAGTGTTATCGTCTACGTGCTCATAAAATCAATGTAAAAAAATATACCCATCTCTAATTATTTTTTCTATTAATTACTCATCACATACGTAAAAGCAAAACCTTCATAAAATACATAATTAGACATGAAAAAAAAAAAGTATTTGGTTTTGTCAGCTAAACCTCACAAGGGATTGCATACAATCTAAAATGTGGAAAACTATGGAAGAATGACAGCATCTTAAAGCCACAATTATATCAAATTCCCCAGAAAGAAAATATAATCTTAATCCGGTAGAATTGCAATTTTCTCCATTTTCATGGAACACTAATTCCTAAAGAATGCAGTATGACCAGAAAGATCAAGATAGCCTGCTACCAAAAAAATTATTCAAGAGTATATGAAGACAACTTTACACTAGTGATCAAATCATGCATGCACCAATCCCTTATGTGGCAAAAAAGGAACAAGGTATACATGCTTCATTCCCCAATTTCCCAATAGATATTTAACTGCTTTCATCGACTTTTAAGAAAATCCTTCAAGGAAAATGGTGGAGGCCCCCCATCCTGCAATGAGCAAATGAAGGAATCAGTTTGAAACACTGACTAATTAATTTGTGGACAATAAAGTAGTTACACCTCTTGTTGCACTTGTGTACGGGTGCTTACATGCTCTTAAAAATAGATGAGCAAACAAATGGTATTATCAGTTGGACAGAATTAGTGTCAAAACTTAAATTGCAAAAGCTATTCCGTGAAAAATAGCCAACATATGCTGCCACCGAAAACAAACTGAAACAGGAAAATTATCAATTGCCTAACCTCCTGGCTTAAGCATTGTCTAACTACTGAGGTCTGTTGTATAAGCCGCTCCATGGCAGTGTGGATGGGAAGGTTAAAGTGTGCTGGCAATCACCAACATCAACAGAAAAAAATAAACAAAAAGCCAAAGACTATAGACCATATTTAGCAGGGATAGAACAAAGTATTGAGATTTGCAATAAAATATATATTAAGTATAAGGAGTATAGTGAAGTTAACCAACCGAGAATAGTTTGATTTAAACTATCCACAACTTGTTGCCGATAGTCTAAGCCGATCAGATGAAACATTGGGCATTCCACTGGATTCTCATAAGCAAGAAGGGACATAAAACCCTGAATCAAGGGCAGCTATATGTTTACTTCAACCTTAAAAACGCACACATGTATCAATAAATTGTTAGCAAAAGGAAAACATACTTCTATTTTGTCCATATATTTCTGCTCCTTCACACTATAAGGACTCAACTTGGTCTGAGCAAACTCTAAAGCTTCTGTCCTGCCAATAACATGAGATTCTATGAAAGCAAGAAGTTTGCAACATGCTCTCTTGGAAGTAAAATTAATCTCATCTTACCATTTCTTAGAGCAGACAAGGTCTACAAAATGAAGGCTTAGAAGATCAAACAGCAAATCGTTATTGTTCTCCAGAATATCCTGTGCCAGCTGCCCCGTGAGCTCAATAGCCTTAAGTACATTTCCCTCCAATGCATGGTGAAAGATTCCTAAAGATTAATGAAATTTACCATCAAGGAGGCCTTACTACCTATAATATGCTCCAATTACAAACAACTTAGATTTTAGAAGCAATCCCCAGCATCCTCTGCAAGTGGAGAGGAGGGGAGAAATATTAAAAAGTCAAGAGAAGGCAACAAGATATGTTAGTTCAAAGGAATGCAAGAAAACAGTATATTTGACAAACTCAGACAACATTGTCAAAAACCAGTAGATGTTTCAAGTGGCATTAAGAGCAAAAATTGATTCATCAACTTTCAAATTGAGGTCCAGTAATCCAATGTTCATGTTTATATGATACAAATCTCTCAACAGTGACAACTAAGCAGGGTTTGAAGTACACAAGCAAATAAAAATGACATTCACAAGCAACCAAAGGTCTTCAATCCACCTTTTACACTGAAATACAACAATAAACCTACTTTTTCTTTTTTCCATGTTCTCCAAATGATCTGCAGGCTGCTTCATCCCAGTGCAAGAAATGAATGACTCTGACGACTCTTTGTAGCAATTATGTATAAGGTATGACAGAATGATGTTGTTGACATCGTTTTCATTTATAGCCTGTACAGAAATTAGTACCAAAAGTTATGACAAGAGAAATAATACAAGTATATAAACTGGAATTCATAATTGTCCACACACAGAAACCAATAAAACACCTTATGCATCAGTTCTGTTAGAAGTAGCAATGCTGCATGAGCTCAAATTCAGTTTTCTTTTTCTCTCAGAAAAACAAGTTCAAAAAACACAACTAAGAAGGAACTGCTTAAGTTGAAATCTTTTCCATCACAGAAGTAAGTAGAAAAATGGATCCACATAAACAACAAAGAATTAAGCCTCAACAAATCCGAACTAACTCAAGTTTTCAAAAATCCTCAAAACATCAACAGCTTATTTATTGACAATGACAACTTAAATATGATATTTAAGCATGAATCAGATTTCAGTCTAAAATACCATGGCAACGCCCAAAATATACACAACATATAAAACGCATAAACAGGTTACACAGGACAAGAATGCAGACTGGATGTGCATATGAAATCATAAATTCATAATTTCCCTTAATTTCAAGATCAATGCATCACAAACTAAGCATTCCTAACACGAAACTAGAGATTGAATAGAATTCAAAATAAGCACTGCATTTTCCATGGTCGAAGATTGGGAAGGATAGATAGGTTTTGGTTTTCAACTCACTGCTTCAGATGAAAATAATTTTAGACTTACATTGCTGCAAAATGAGTAGCCAAAATTATTAAAAAATAAATAAAGTGACAATCTTCTCTGAACCTCGACACGTATGCAGCAACTTTCATCGCACATTTTTTCCATTTGGTGAATGTCAATACGAATGAGTGTCGTCATGGTGAAGCAGTTTCATTGAATTGCATTTTAGGGTTCGTACCTCACGCTAAATAAAATGACTGAGAAGCATACAATCCTAGCAGAAGTAGTAATGAAAACTTTGAAAGAGAACAAAATGGACTATTGTTATAAGAGTGTGAGAGAGTAATTAATGTTTCGTACATAAACATAAATATAGCGAAGAAAGAAGAGTAGAGTGAAATTGAGGAGGGGATGGATAGTAAGAGAAGAAGAAGAAGAAACGTACAATTTGTTCGTATTGGCGAGGATCAACGTCCATGGGAGGGATACTGAGGAAAGGGACGAAACACGAAAGCGAGAAAGAAGAAGAAGAAAGGGTATTGTTATTAGTTGTTATTACTACAAGTCACGTGTGCGTATATGTATGTTTCTGGAGTCGAGGAGTCTAAGCTCAACTGCAGAAAGAAAGGGTACCAATGGAATGGAAATATGGAACTCGAGATGCCGCAGCGCACCCTCAACCTCAAGTACTCAACTAAGATTTTGTTAAAGGGGGTGTTTGGCAGAGAGAAATTCTTGGAAAAGTGAACGTCTGAAAAATCATAATTTGTAAAATAAGTTTGGTTAGATTTCGGCGAAATGAGTATGTTTGATTAATATTTATATATTTCCCTTGAAATTAAAGATTTATATAAAATATATATCTAAAACGTTTTATTTGGGAACGTTTTCTTGTCTCTTTTATCGAAAATTTCTTGTAGAAAAATAAATTAAAATTAATTTTTCAAAATCATAGTTATTTCATAATCTTTTTATTAATTATATATCATGAATTATAATTTTGTACTTTAAGGTTTTTAAAAAAGTAAAAACTTTCTCTCTACCAAACACACCTAACTGTTAATAATAACTACAAGTATTAACTAAAAAGTTCTATAATGAAATTGTTATTAATTTTAAATTTTATTGTACATATTTATTCTCTGTCATTTTGTTTGTCATTATTATTATTATTATTATTATTATTAAAAGGTTTCTATGTGTGATTATTTATCATATCTTTTTATTATATTTTAAATTATTTATCATAGAATGAAAAAGAATCTAATTAAAATGTGAGATGAAACATATAATAAAAAATTACTTTCTCCGTTATAAAATGACTTATGTTTAATGTTTTTTTTTTACAAATTAAAAAAAAATAAGTATTTCAAAATAATAATATTTGTTGGGGGATGATTTTACTAAAATATACTCATTCTTTTTTTAATTTTAAAATAAAAAGTAAGATATTTGACACCATTCATGGTGGGTTCCCTTATATACACTTTCGTACCAAACAAATTCGCACTCTACAGCATTTTCCATAAAAAAAATCCACCTTTAACTTTAAGATCAACCTCTCCAAAATGACACGCTATTATACTTCAGTACACAATTAAACTTAAAAGAAGTCCCAAAATCTCGTTACTACAATACTACCAGGTTTCAGTTAAAGTAAACTAACTAGAGATAAAGACCAAAGCCATATAAGAATGCAGATTTGGATTACAGAGTTAGATTTTTTGGGTGCTGTTTGAATGGTTTTCTAATTCTTGTGCTCCTTTTCAATGAATACGTACCTTGTTAGTCTACATATGTATTAGTTCTTGTTTTCTAATCAGGGGAGACAGTATAGACCGCACTTGAGAGACGTATCTAAGTTTTCTCCTTTATCATTTTTTTTTCCCTTGAGACCATACACAGAATATAATAATTATGTTCCAGTTATATAGAAATATTATTACGTGCAGCAAAATTATTATATTTACTATGATTTAAAGTAGTAGTAATTATTAACAAATATCGAGCAGATGAAATTACGAATCAAAATTTACAACTTGTATTGTACTATTGGTATATCCCCGTACCAGTTTTGACTTAAGAGGAAGAAGGAAAGGCATCTTTAACAGCAGAAGCAGCAGTGAGGTAATTAAGCGTGTTCTTCAACGTGTCCTTTTCCCTCTTCAACCTGGTGGCAGTGTCCTCCAACTCCAGAAGCGCTTGTTGCTCCCTCGGAGCACCCTCGAACGTGCTTCCGACAAAGAACGAAAACGGCGTCGGAAAAAGATTCCGTCGCAAGTTCCCAATCTCCTTATTCTCCCCCTTCTTCCCTCCCAACCTATTCGACAACCTTATCACGTCCTTCATGTACCCTTCCACCTCACGCGCCAGCCCCTCCACGTCATCGCCTCCGACATTAATCTCGGACGGCCTGTCTTCCAGCCACGTCACCCGCCCCACCAGGTACGGCTTCGTCCGCACGACGTCGTTCACGCGGAACCGCTCCTGCCCCTTGCACACTAAGAAGAACCTGTCGCGCAGATATAAGAAATAAGGGAAGGAGGAAAAGAATCAGAAAAATTAAAATTATAAGATTGACTTTATATTAAATAAAAAAATGAAATACAAGTGGTGAATTAACAAATTAATAACTAACATTGGATCGATAAAAAATAAAAAAGAAAAGAAGAAGAAGAAGAAGAAGAACCTGTCGTCGACGAGGCGCTCGTGTTTGACGACCTCGCCCACGCAGCCGACCTCGGCGGTGCCCGAGACGGCGTCGTTGTAGATGACGCCGAAGCGGAGGTCGGTATGGAGGAGCGTGTGCATCATGATGCGGTAGCGGAACTCGAAGATCTGGAGGGGGAGGATCGCACCGGGGAAGAGGACCAAAGGGAGAGGGAAGAGAGGGAGCTCCAGCGCGTCGTCGTGGGGCTGCTTCTCCGACGACGCCGAGCATCGGAGAGAGTCGAGAGTCCGGCGACGGCGCAACAGTGAGGATGACAACGGCAGAGTGTTAGTGTTACTACTGAAACAAGTTAAGGAGTGGTTGGTGTGAGATGGTAGGAGCTGTGGGATTGGAAATGATGCCATTGTTTTTGTAGAATAAGTGAGACAGGAAACGCATTAGTAGCTAGTGTGTTTGGAAGGTGCAGGGTAATGTTTGGAGTCGGGAATGTGACTGGCTTAGGCATTTGGCTCTGGCTTTCACCTGTCATTATTGTTGGTTTGAGAATTGGATTAGATAGAGAGAGTGTGGAAATTTTGGTGGTTTTGAGGTACTGTGTGGATGGATATAGTACTAAGTGGTTTAGGATATTCCACGTTGGACTCGGCAACTGCTAGACCTGACTCTCCAATCATGCTGTTAGGTTACTTCCTCTGCTTCTGTAAAATCATTAATTCAGTTTTTAATCCTTATGTGAATTTGAATTCTTGGTTCTTAAATTATTTTTAAATAATTTATAGTTATTAAAAATAGTTTTTATTATTTATAATTTCTGTTAAGGGTGGATTAAATTATTTACGTAAATGGTTGTCACTATTAAAAATTACTGTTTGACATTCCAGATCTCCTCATCATTACTGTTTGACATTCCAGATCTCCTCATGGATGATTATTATATATTTATGGGTGTTTGGAGCAGGTTCCACAATAATTCTTCTTTTTTTCTTTTCTTTTGCATATTAACAACACGTGATGTGTACGTGACATACACTTAACATTTAATGTGTCGTGACATCTCATTACTTAATAGAGAACATTAATGGTAAAAATTATTTTTAATAATGGTATAATTTTTTTAAAAAAAATAATTTTAGGACCAAAAAGTTAGAACCCCATAATTTGAAAACTAAAATCTTAATTAACCCAATGTAAAATTTCATTTCAGAATATGTTTTCTTTTTATGTTTTTGAAATGATGAATCCAAAAAGTAAAAAAAAAAATGCAGAAAGCAATTTGGGAAGTCCGAGAAGCAATAGCCCCCCAATCACTTCAAGGCCCAATGTCTATGATGGCCTGTTTCTAGTAGGGGCGACTAACGATTACATCCATGGCCTGTTTCTGTCATTTATAATCAGTTATATATCTATATTTTAAAAATAATAATTAGTTAGTTATAATTATAATATACACTTATAATCTAGTTATTTATTAATTATGATTATAGTTATATAAATATTCAAATTCACGAGTATCCCTAATACGCCATATGCCAGAAGGAGAGTCTTCTTCTCTGCCTACGACATCGACTTTTTCTCTCCCCCAACAGATCGTTATTCCTTTACCAAAAATGTAGTTGTTGTAGAAGCATGTTCTTCTTCATGAGGATGTTTTGTGCTCACCTTCTTCCTCATCGTTCATGAGAAGCATTATTGCAGAAGCCTGGAGTGTGAAGCTTACAAAACGCATTTGAGAAGATTTGAAATTTTTTCCTTTAATTTTTAGTAGTCATTTGCTTGAGAAGTGTTGCTTCTTCTTCTCTACTTAGAATTGTTTCAATAAAATAAACTATATACTTCCGCACGGAAAAACCCATTGAGGAAACGTTATGCAGAAGCAACACCTACCCTGCTATGCTACATGCAATTCTTTATGTTTCTTAAAACCAACTAAAATGGAAGTTGAAAAAATTAGTTGTTAATTGAAAGTAGAAAAATTAACTTATTAAATTATAAATATATGATAAAATTAACTATTAAAACAATTGAAAAATATAAAATAAAAATAATATAATTATGATTTATTTAAAAAATAGTAACTAGAAAATTGGATAAAATATTAAAGATAAAAATAAAAAAAATTAAAAGCTAAAAGTTAGTATTTAAAAAATATGTTATTTCGTTTCAAAAAAAAATTAGAAACTACTAAAAAAATTATTTACTGAACATTCAAACAAATTTTTTAACTAATAAAAAAGATTAAAAATTAACTAAAATATTCTATCCCAAGCCTCTACCTTACGGGATCCGCTCAGTGGGGTAGGATCTCCGCTCGTGCGGCGCTCTTTTTAGACCCTTT
>NC_038250.2:5809567-5840445 GCF_000004515.6 Glycine max
GATGCAATGACACGGGGAGTGTTGTGATGTTATTCTGTGGGTGTCAATTCCTAAAAAAAAAACTTCTTCAATCTGCACCTGTCCAAACATATTCAAATGAAATCAATTTTTTTAACTATTTTAACCTGAGATTTGTTTTAAGCTATTCCCATCACATCATATAATTCTTATAATATATTTATATTTATATTTCTCATTTTAGGTCTTTAGATAGTACATTAGGTGTCTATGCAATATTTTTCTTGTAAAAATAAGGGCAATTGTTGCCTTATGGATACACCTTTTTTATGGTTAAATATACATCCAAATGCATTTTCTTTGTTTTTATATATTTAAGCAAAATTAGAATGTTATGATTGTTACTAGCAAGAAGTTTCCCTTCTAATTAAGAATAGGGATGAATTCAAGGGGCCAAGCAGGGGTCTCACCCCACCTCTCTCTCCAAGGATCCATTGTTTATATAAAAAAAATAAAGAAATATTAATAACGAAAAATATATAAAAAATAAGTTTTTGAGTTGATATTTACTTAAAAAAATTAGTAGTAAATCATATCTCTAATTTTATCCACAAAATAAATAATAAAATAGCTTAAAAACATTATTTATTAAAAGATAAATATTTATATATTATGTAACTAAAAAAAAATTCGATCCCCTTTAATACATTCCAGTATCCGTCCCTGACTAAAACTTGGCTAGGTTGTCATGTTATTGCAAAGGAGTGGTTTTCAAAACTACTGAGGACACAAATCAATCCAGTGAGAGATGCAATACAAAGATGTCAAACATCTATGTTATTAACGTTTGTTAATCCCGAGGATTTTCATTATTGCTCGATTTTTCTCAAGTTGATGATGGATCCAGTAGCAATGTCAACGGGTCAAACTTAAGATCGGTCCCCCATTTAGAAATGGCTCATAGCTGAAAACATGACATGTCCCAAAATAGAGAAGAAGCTAACAAACATAGAGTCAGTTCCCAAATACAACACTCAAAAAGCTCCATCCAACAATCATGCACTGATAATGGCATTTTGCTCAAACTCATGTAGCTCGTGAATATTTTAAAATGGAATATACCTAAATTAAAATGTATAAAATTAACAAAACAACATGATTTTAGATTTTTCCTAGAAAACATGATTTTAGAATAATTAATTGAGTTATAATTAATATATATATATATATATATATATATATATATATATATTCAAACAATATAAAATGTATATCAAGATATTAATTAAGGTATATGAGTTTTTGAATGAATATATGCATATCCTAAAGAATATGTGAAGTGTCTATTATCGAGTGTGTTAATTATTTGATATGAGTTTATTTTAATTTATTGTCTCTAATGGAAAAAATTTTATGGTATTTCAACATCATAAAATAATGTGGTCATCTAGAAGGGTGGTAAGGTGTTACTATAATTTTTTTTCTAAATAAAATATTTATTTTTTTGTTACTATTTAAAAATATTTTCAGTTAAATTTTGATCTGTTAAGTAGTTATAATAAAATTAATAATTTTCAATAATATGAGAATTCATTATTAAATGATAATGTACCAAATTTTGTATTTTAATACATTTTAATTAAAATTATATTTAAAAAAAATTAAAACATAATATACAACTAGCAAGTTTTTCATACATTGCATGAGAATGAATTGCGAATGGTAATTCAAAATTTCATAATATCCCGATAACACTCAATGTATATTTTCCATAAAAATTAAAACATGCATACACAACTAACAAAGTTTTCATTGTAATTCAACCAAATCATTTTGGAAGATGTATCTTTTTTATTTTCTGAATAATATCTAGCAAAGTTTAACGTGAAAAAACAACAAAGTTTGCATACATTTATTTTTTCTGGTCGTTGCCTGCCCTTATCCCTTCACAGTTGTAGTCTTCAGTTTCCACCATTCCTCTTCCCTTTCCGGCAACCCTTTCGTTTCTCAAATTAAACTCAAATCTTTATGTTCAAATCTCTAATAACATGCATCTTCTTTATGAATATAACATTTAGATCCATGATATCAATACAGAAAATCAACAAAAATACACAAAACAAGTCCTCAAGACAAACCAGAATAAAAAATAATTACAGAGAAAAAGAAGAAAACAATCAATGCTTTCCATCATATATTTGAAATTGTTCACACAACATAACTATTACAGAGAACAAAAACTTACAAAGAACAACCCATCACAGAAAATAAAAGACCGCAAAATCATCGCATCAAGCTAAACCCACCATGAACCACCTCCGTCAAAATTGCAAACCACCTATCATGAAAAACCCACTGCGAACTACCCATCAAAAAAACCAGATCTGATTGAAAAAACTGAGATAAGTCAGAACCCATCACAGAAAAAGAACTCAAGAAAATTTGCTAGATCTAGAAAGGAGAAGGGAGGTGGGTGGTCCTGGGTGTTGGTGATTGATAATTAGTATGCATACTTAATTTTTGTACTTAAATTATATAATAATTACTTTTTTTTCTCTTTTAATGATCCTTTTGACCTAAAGTGTGTGTTTTGTTTTATTATAGAGTTATGGTACATCAACTAAGGATTGAAAAATGTGTGAAAAATTGGAACAACACCTCTACCAGGCCAAACTAGAAGAACAAGCATATGATGGTTTTCTCAAGTCAATTGTAAGATACACGTGTGATAAGCACATATACAAACTTAATTAGAGTTATTCAAGTCAGTTGTAGTTGTACTATACATCTCTGCTTGGCTTGCAATGCACATGTATACATATAGGCTTAACGCGATTTTTCAAAAAACATGACAATGTAATATTTTGAGGTGTTTTATAAGGGGATGTATTATTCCATTGAGGTTAGTTTGTCTAGGGCACGATTCTGAAGAAAAAAAATTCATTTTGGGAGTTTTTCTTCTTTGAAATAATTTTATACGGAAATTTTTTTTTAACATTATATCAAAAATATTTTTAGTAGGCCAAAATATACACCAAATATCATTTTCTAAGCCAAAAATATTTTTTTTCTCTTGAATCTTGTTCTATTTTTATGTCATTATTTATTATTATTGAAGTTTACATTTTTGCACTTTAACATGGAAATATATTTATTTTTAGTTATTTGGTTGTTTAAAATTGAAATTGATATATAGGCTATGTCCAATCAAAGTTCCAATCAACTTCACACTCGTCTGGTTTGATATATTTGTGAAGGAGTTAACCATAGGAAAGAAGAAAAGAAGAGGCTCCTGCCATGCAAGATCCAAGCTGCGGGCCAACGCAAGTCAGAGACAAAGGAGGAAGGAAAGAAGAAAATGAATAGTAGGAGAAAAGGGGTGACAGAGAGTGAAAATAAAAAATCAAATGAAGTAATAACAAAGTTATTTGGTGCTTTATGACCATCCTATATCCAAATTATCTGCACCCTCCATTTAAATATTATCAAATCTAAACGGTCAAGAAATGTTCGCATTGTGCCTACCCTTATAAAACATTCTTGTCATATCGTGCATATCCATCGTTAGCCAAAGTCTATTATACTCCCATTGTATCTTTCATTTTGTCTCACACTTCTCTCTCTTTTCTTCTTATTGTTCTCTAATTATATATATATTTAAAACATTACCATAACATCCTCTCTATTTAATATGATAGGAAGTATGCAATTATGCAAAGAGAGTTAAATGTATTTGGACATCGACAGAGTCCACATGCATCAGTCATGAAATAGCATTTAAATTGGGCAGAAAACATTATAAAAACGTTGCAAGGCCTATTAGCTTTTCCTTTAAGAAAAGTAATAAAAAATTTATTTTTATATTACGTAAAATAATATAAAAATCTCATGTATGTTCAAGACTATTAGTATGTAATCCTTAAAATAAATTAAATTTTAAAAGTAAATAAATTATGTTTTTATTTATTTGTCTGAGATATTTATAAACAATTATTAAAATAGCTCTTTTCATTTAGTTTATTTTTTAAATAGTTAAAATTAAAACTTAAAAAATTTAATGCTCTTATATTAATAACTAATAAAATAATTATAATTTTATACTACTAATTTTTAGTTCATAATTTTTATTAATAAATGTTGGATAGATATAAATGTTTTTTTATATAAAATATAGATTTTTTAGAGGTAAATATAAATGTTAATAATCATGACCACTTCATCATTTATAGGTATCTTCTCAAATTATGAAATCGTGGGTTTGTGAGATCCATACATGTCACACCATATTGATTAAGAGTTTTAATGTGATATTAAATAAAAAACAATTTTAGATAATTAAAAACATTGAATGGACGGTTAACACTTTCCTAATTTTCCTATGAGAAGCCACGACATCGGATGAACAATTGAACACACCTAAAAAAAAACAATTCTTGATCATTAACAAATTAAACAATATATGAATGAACGGTTCATATTTTCCTATAATTTATTGTTGCACGTTTATGACAAAATCAATATATTCTCTCTATCTCCATCTTTCCCGTTTTTCTGTACAAAGTCAATGTATTTTTTTAATATTTTTTAATGATTATATTATATATACTATCTTTTATTCTTGATTAAACTTGTAGAATCAAGTGGCAAAACACTTTTTTTAAAGTAATTATATATTTAAAATTTAAACTTGAAATGACTACACGCTAGTTAACTTAACGTTTCTAGTCAACAAAAACTCAACGCTTAAGATTTTGATACACAAATGGAAAAATATAATTAATATTTTGGATTTTATAGAATTTAACATGTAATTGTTAATATAAATTTTGACTTTTATTAATGAGTTTCCTTTATTTCTCATTCTACAATAAATAATTAATAATATAATATTAAAAAGTAAAAATTAATAAATTATTAGTTTGGATGGTAATAAATTTCATCCTCTCTTTAGTATCGCAATTCAGTCTTATGAATAAAAAAAGATGATTAAAAAAATATATCATTAAAGATAATTAATCAGTTTTTTTTACGAATATTAATATTAATACAATTGATAAATATTTTGTCAATTTTATTTCATGATTAAAAAATAATGAAAACAAACTGGTATAATTAATATAAATAAACAATTAATAATATAATAAGAAAATATTTAATTAGTATTATAAAATTACAGTTAAAGTAGTCAAAACAAAATTAACATTAGGATGAGAGTAGCATATAAGAAGCCTCGACCTTGGGATTTCTCTCACATCATTCTCAATCTGGCTCTCTAAGAAACATGGCTGAAGAGGGTCAGGTTGTCGGCGTCCACACCGTTGATGCGTGGAACCAGCAACTGCAGAATGGAAAAGACTCCCAAAAATTGGTTAGCATCCAAACAAACCTCAACTTCTTCACTAATTTGCTTTCTGCACCTCCCTACTTTCTACTCAACTTTGTTTTGAACTCGAGATCTTTCATTTTACTGTCCCTTTATGTCCTTAATCCCTGTGGATTGCAAAACTATCCAGTCCCTTACCAACAAATCATTAGATGGTCCGAAAAAACTGTGGTTCGGTTACTATATTTTTAATGGTTTAATTACCCTTTAGATCTTATACTTTTTAAATTAATCAGTGAATTTTTAGTCTTTAAATTTTACATTTTAATTTCCAATAAAAAATTTTAACTAATAGATTTAAAAAATTTTAACGACCTAAATCTTTTAAGAATTAAAATATAAATTTTAGGAATTAAAAAATCCATTATCATATTAAAAAAAATTTCTTTTAAAAAAAATTAAAAACTATAAGAATTAAATGGATAATTAAATTATTTTTAATTTATAAAAAAGATTAACAATATATCATATGGAGATTGGTCCGATTTGCATGGTTTTGGAGGGTACAATAATTTATCTTTCATAGGTTATAAAATGTTCACTTTTTTTATAAAAAAAGAAACAATGAAGAAAAAAAATCCTTAGATCCATATGGTGTGCCAGCAAGTATAAACATAGACGTGTGGCTTTTGAGGTGTAGTTGACTTTGCATTTTCACGATCACAAGCCACAACTTTGTCGGCATTGATTATGAATTTAATATGCTTTAATTATTTTTAACGTGGGTTGTTATAATTTTATTTGCTTTTAATCTTCTTAATTTTTTTTTAATTTGCTTGTTTTTTTAAATAATAAATAATCATATGATAGAAATGTGGGATGGATCTAGTTATTTTAAGTCAGTAATCATTAATATTATGAGATTGTATGGAATGTGATAATATTTTAATTTAAAATTAATATTTTTTTAAAGAGTCAAATTAGTTAAAAAATCATGTTTATAAAAATTAAAGATATGCATTCAATCTTATATTGTTAATTTTTTTATACCGTCCTGTATTATAATTGATGCATGTAGACTTTCCTGTGTCCAAATACATTTAAGTTTGTAGTAGCATAGTTTTGATTAGAAAAAACTCTTTGCATAGTTGTGCCATCTAAGTGTATATTACCTGCTTCCTTTCTTTTTTTTTTTATAAGATACCTTCTTCCTTATCTTCTTATCATAGTATTACATAGAGAAATTTCATTTATACTATTTTTTTTATGCTTTTTTTAAATAAGAGAAAAAAATAAGAAGGCGAGAGAAGAAAGATGGAGAGAGAGAGAAATGTGAGATTAGATGTACTATAATTTTGCTGTATGAATAATATATCTATTAAGATTTACAAATTATATATGATGTTATCCTCAAGTTTCTGAAAGAAAATGGCATTGCATTTAATTGCTAGATTGTGGTGGATTTTACTGCTTCCTGGTGTGGTCCATGCCGTTTTATTGCCCCAGTTCTGGCAGAGATTGCTAGGCATACTCCTCAAGTGATCTTCCTCAAGGTGGATGTGGATGAAGTGAGGGTAAGCATATACTAATACATAATTTGAATCAATCTATCCTCTGTCACATTATTTCATTTTGTTTTAATTAAAATTTACTAATAATTCTACAATTGCATTGCATTGATGTTTTCAGCCTGTTGCTGAGGAATATTCCATTGAGGCCATGCCAACCTTCCTCTTCTTGAAAGATGGCAAGATCGTGGATAAGGTTGTTGGTGCTAAGAAGGAGGAGCTGCAACTCACCATAGCCAAGCATGTATCTGCTGCTGCTGCTTCTTCTTGAAGTGAAGTATCATCATATGAAAGAAGATCAAGAATAATGCATTTTAATGTTTTCAAGTCAGTTTGCATGTTTTCTCTATGGATATTGAGTTGGCAGAACATTGAGTGATGTATAAAAATAAAATTGTTGCATTGTCTTTTTTTCGTATTAGCGAATTAATACAATTTTATGAATAAGTATGTGTGTGTTCTATATATTTTTTATCATTGCCGTGACCTTGTTACTTTCTGTGATTTCTTTGCTTCAAGATGGAAGGGGATAGTACTTTGGGTAAACGGAGTGAGACTGGCGCTTGCTATTATCAGTGTTGGTCTAAATAGCTCCAAGATGGAAGGGTACTTTGAAAACTCTACAATCAATTTTTTTTTTTAAACTACAATATTTAGAGTCATGTTTGAGTAATTCACTTTGAAAGAAGTAAGGTCTCTTTACTATGTTGTAAAAATAAGAATAAGGACAAGCTATTTTGTAAATTCTTTCTCTTCGAATGATACCTAAAGAGAAAATAAGGAGTCATTTCACTTGAGAAAGTGTTTTTATTTTCTTATTTTATCTTTAATTATAAATTCTTGAAAATAGGACCCAAAGTAGAAATAATGTAACATTTTTCGTATGGATAAGTGAAAAAAAAAAAAAAAAGCATTTACTTAAGCCTTGAGGTAATGAGGTTTTGGTTTTGAAGGCATTGTAAAACTAAAACCACTAAAAGAAATTCTCTTTGGGTGATGATTGACAAATAAGATACTGTGATGATTAAAATTTAAAAAGCCAACCACTTAAATGCATTGCATGTATTGAGAATTTAAGATATACAAATTACACAAGTGAATAAAAGCACACCTCTGAACTTTGTTATTTTCTCTTATTAAGTACATACTGTAAGAATAAATTAAAAATCAACTTGGTCACACCTTTTTTTTTGTATCATCCACGGTTGTCTATTTTGATGCAAGATCAAGAAGAATGAAGAATTGGAGATGAACACATCAACGCTTGAACCTAACATTTACTTATTCCCTCAACATTATGATCTACCAATGCCAACGGAAGCCAGAGAACGGCACAAGTGGGCATAACCATTTTCTATACTATGGTCCCATCGCATGTTGCTCTGTCAATCACCATTTGACTACTCATATTCACGTCTTTTTTCAGTTCTTTGAATTGGGTTCACTAGTTTGCTGGAGTATGTATTGTCCTTTTTACTAGAGCTATTTTCCAAGGATTCCCACCCAATTCCTCAAATACTACTATCAAGTTCTTTGTTGGCTTTAACCATGATCTTGGCACGTGATACCTACAAAATTCCAAACAGAAAAAATGGGTATGTCTATTCTTCCATTGTCCAATATTCAAGGCAGGGGCTTACATTATATAAGTGTTGTTTTGGACATATTCAACAGTGTGCAGTGTGCATTTGTATAGGAAATGGTTGTCTCATTATCAGTACTCTTACATAGAGTAGTGCTAATCACAACCAAAAAAAAAAAATATACCACTCTGCACACAATTGTTTTACTCTATGCAAGATATTGACCTTGATTGAGTAAAATTTTCAGTAAATAATTACAAGGACAAAAATTAAAATAAAAAACAAAATCAATAAAACTTTTTCACAAGTTAACAATTGTACCTCAGTTTTTGGAGAGATTAGATGAAAGAGCATCTACAAAATTTGAAGTGTAAAAATTGATTTTAACTTATGAGAGATGTTTAGTTCATGAGTTTGTTTAAACTATAAAAAGATAACTTTAAAATAAGTGTTTTTTTATATAAGTATTTTTTTAATAAACAGATAGAATTTGCTTCTCAAAAAAACAAAATTATTTATTTTAAATAAAATCAGTTTAGACAAACACATCATAAATCCATAAAACTGCTTATTTTATTTTAAAAAACACTTATTTTAAAAAATAAACTTAAACAAACTAGCTTATAAAGAAGTTTATTCAAATAAGGTCATGTCTGACACACCACACAAACACAATGGCTCTGTGATCTGCATAGAGGTGTGTGATTTTGTCACACAGTTGAGTAGAATTTTACAAAGGATAAGGATGTAATGTTGAAGCTGAATAGAAAAGTAATACCATCGTTGAGTAGGTTGTCCACAACCAAGTTGGCACTTTGCAGGCCGGTATGTCCCAGCATAGTTGCAAGAACCACAAGCACCCTTTGCATAAACCATCCAATATCTCCCTATGCTTTGTCCATTGATCCATACTTGACCCTTTCCCATGCTGCTCAGGTCCAAGGCCAATGGTTCAACTCCATCAGGTGCATTGAAATAAGCCTGAATGTTCCATCAATCATAAGCTTCTCAATTCTCATTTTACACTCTAGAAGATGCTGTTATCATCACAAACCAGTAATAATTCTTACCTTGTGCCATTTCAACTGTGACTGGCTTCGGACAGCTAGTGAGTCTCTCACCCAGTCAACAGATGAGACTCCATTGGGAGACACCAAATTCATAGCCTCTCCTTTTAGGCCAATCTGTGTGATTAGAATTTAGATACCATAGTTAGAAACTAATTTCTCTTAGGGGGTGTTTGGTAGGGGAGAAAATTTTTCATGCCCCAAAATCATGATTCTTGGGAATCATGAATTCCGGAAATCATGTTTATTGGGAATGAATAAAATTTGTTTAGTTAACCATTGAAAATCTTTAAATAATTTTTCTAAAAATAAAAAAGTTATGTGATATTTTTACTAATAACTTTAATTATTTATCACATTAAATAATTTAATAAAAGTAACATGATGTATGATTCTTACCCCTCCTAGGGAATGTTTGTGGGAATGTGAGTTAAAAATGATTCTTGGGAATCATAGTTTTCCAGAAATATGTTTCTTAAAAATGAGTACCAAACGTAAGTTTCCCAAGTTAAGATTCTAGAGAAAATAAAAATTTCTCTCCTACCAAACACCCCCTTAATGTTTAATGAATCCCATGTATACATCATAAGTTAGATTTGTGTGCATCAAACCTGGTATGACCACTTCTGCCAAGTCAAATCTTTCTGTCCATGGTCAAGACCATGAAGCAAAACTCCAGTGATCCCAGCCTTCCATGTTTCAAAATGGAATCCAACATTCTAGGAAAAAAAAAAAGAACAAAATCAATCAATTTTTATTGAAACATTCAAGCAGTGCAAAGGGGTAATCAAGTTCAAATTTGAGTACTAAAGCAAGGTACTAACTGGTAATCCAACAGCAACACTGAGAAGTGCTATTTTATTAGTTCCTGCACGTAGGTTGACAGGGCCATTAAATGTGCAACTTCTGTCTTCACTTGTCCCAAAAGCGGAGCCTGTAAAAGGAAATAGGAATCATATCATGTTAAGTTGAACTTTGATTGCAAACATAGTAACTACCAAATTTAACTACTAACCTGAAAATTGACCATTAACAAACACATGAACAGCATGGCCTGCAGAATGCACAGTAATGCTGGGCTTGTTCCTTCCTCTAAGAAAGGATTCTGATGAACTTATGTCAGCACTGTGGCATGCAAACCAGAAAACAGTTAGATTTCAACTGCTGAGAACTAAGAAGAGAATAAGAACTTATGTCTTGCTTTACTTTTAGGCAAATGACTCAAAAAGCTTCTAATTTAATTCATTTGAGTGTTGTTTGAAAATCTAGAAGATAATCTACATATCAAGTAACTTTACCTGGTTATATACCATAGATAGTCACTAGTGTCTCTGGTAGTGCTGATCTGTTCTAATAGTCCAGAAGCTGTAATCTTGGAACTTTCGGCTAGCGAAGATACATCTTCATCATAGGTCTCCCATGATAACAACCTAGAATTGCTAGGCAACATTTGTATCTGTGAAGTTTGAAAACTTACCTACATGAAGGCATAACAATCCAATCAATAACTTGATGCAAAGGGAAAAGCTGGTAAGAAATGCTTGATGGAACAACAATAGCTTCCATCATACTTAATTACGATAGAACAAAAGACCACTTCAAATGTTCTTACTCTTGCAGTGTTAAATACATCTGTTCTACAATCTGGGAGGATACTTATTGACCAAGGAGGCAAGTCATAGTTCCTGTTATTGAACTTCACTCTTGCAGCAGAATTCGAATGGTAGTTTGCTAGAAAAGCTGCACATGCTCCATTTTTTGAAGAGAACACATGAGCCTGGAAGTGGAAAATAACTAAGACATGGATAATTCTTGTCATTGTGAAAGTAACTTATCGTAAAGAATTACGCAACTAGACGAGGCAACTGACCTGCTCATACGTTCCTAATGATGTGACAGTGGGATCTGAAGAAACCAAAGCATGTTCACATTGCTTAATAGCTTTATGAAGGTCCTTCAAATGACCATACTTAGGTTCCCTGATCAAACCTGAACATAGTAACGCACTCAATTACAATATGCTAATACAGATGACGATAGAACAGATTATGAGACAAGCTATCTTTTTAACAAGTAAATCAAAATTCAGTGTGTCTGTGTGCATCTATACTTGAATAATTAAGGGAGTACTATGTCACAGACTTGGTTGTCATTAGAACAAAAATGAATAGAATTTATAGCTGAGTAAATTACAATTAAATGTTATAGATAGATGCCAAGTGATTTCATGTTTAAAACAAAATAATCAAAGAATCATCTCGGGATGTTTTTAAAAGCATAATTATCTGACCGTATTCATCAATTGGAGCATCATAGTCATAGCTTGTAGTAATGAATGGCCCTCCAGCCGATCGTCCAAAATTTGTTCCTCCATGGTACTATCATTTGTCATTAAGCCCATGAATAATACTTATATTTACAAATTAAGGCAGCACATGTTTTGTTTAAATGAGAAATAAATCATTGAAGGAGACCAACCATATAGTAATTGAAAAGTGAGCCACCCTTTTGAACGAAACGAGCAACTGCAAATGCTAGATCTTGAACTGGTCGCTGATAAATTGGACCACCAAATTCTGTAAACCTGATGTCCAAAAGAGAATAGGAAGAAGAGAGAAGAAGATCAAAAGGGTAAAGACTTCAGATAACCATATCTAAAGTTTCACTTCACAACCAACTCAAGAAACAATACCATATAGCTTACCAGCCACTCCAAGACTCAGTCCAAAGGCTAGGCTTGTATGGTTTATTTGGAGAGAAATAATCACAATAAAATCCATTACATGTATTTATCTGTTGAGAAGAATTGGATGGAGCCTTAATAAAAATCTAATGGTGATGAACTTAAAGAAAGAGAAAAGGATTATTATTGAAGTCATTCCCCACTAATAGTGTAACAACTGAAGCTAATGAGTAAGGGAGCTAAGAACTTGAGATGGCTCACCACTGGATCTGGGGCATCATCTTGCTTGCACATCACCCAGGGGACACCTGTGGCTAATCCAACGGCCATCTTTGCAGCCCAATTTGTGTATGCATGACCAGCAGCTCCCAGTTGCCCGCTTTCTGGTCCATACTCATTCTCAATCTAGAAATTTCAAACAAAAATGGAGACAAATTTAAAGATTTTTTCTTCAAGTAGTGATTTGTTAGCATGAATTTTGTGAGTTCTAGATCCACTCCACAATTTTATCTTCAGACGTGTGCGATAGTTACACTACACTGTCTTCAAAAACTTATTCGCATGGTGTGGTAGTGCCCATGATTTAACATGTTCTTCCCAATAATGACTGGAGTAACAGAATTGACAAGATTTTCAATTACAAACCCAGGATCTTAAAAAATTTTGAGAAAAAAAGAAGATAGAATTATCCTTAAGTAGTGATTTATTAGAATGAATTTTGTGAGTTCCAGGACCACTCCAGAATTTTTTAACATCAAGATTTCACTTTCGGTGAGGAACTTATTCCCATGGAAAAAACACTTTCAGCTATTATGCTCCTTTACTAAAAAATAGGTGAAAGGAACTGCCTACCTGAGAGAGAATGATTGGGCCACCCTGAGACTGAAATAACTTTTCATTCTTCATCATCTGCACTATTTTCTGAGTAAAACCTTGCATTGCAGCCTAAAAGTAAAAAAAGTTAAAAAAAAAAGTATTTTTCTGGTTAAGACCAGTCAAAACTTGTTGAGTAAGAAGAGAGACTCAGAAGACAAAGAAATAAATTTTTTAAATTAAGATACAACCTTAAAAGGGCCATTATCTGTTCTGAAGCTGATGCCAGGAACATACTTCAACCAAACAGGAAATCCTCTACACCATCATCAAACAATGTGATTAAGCATTGATACTAAGAAACCAAAGAAATCCACTAGGGAAAGTTGAAAGTGCATGTACCCAAAGTTCCACTCAGCACACACATAAGGTCCAATGCGAAGATGGACATAGAGCCCCACCCTTTGCACTGTCTTAATGAACCGTACCAGATCGTTCCTCCCTTCAAAATTGTACTGCAACCCAACACCATAAAAATAGCACACAAACCAAAAAAACAGTGTGAGATGGTACTTGAGAATTTTGAAACTGAATTCAATGAAATGAGGATCCAGATTCCAGAGTGGTTGGTACATTGCCAGGAGATGGTTCATGAACATTCCAAAAGACATAAGTGTCGATGACATCAAGGCCTCCGTCTTTTGCCTTCCGAATTAGATCCTCCCACATCTACAACAACACACACATTTCAAACAAGGAGATATAAGATTGGTCCAATGGTTGGAAAAGGGAGAAGGGAGAAGGGAGAGGTTGCTGGGTTCGAATCCCCGACTGATATTTCTAACAAAGCTAACATAAAAACACGCACACATTTCAAACAGACAACTCAGAAACACAACAAACTACAAACAAAACAAAAACAAAAACGTTGAAAGAAAAGGGTGACATAATGGCATATAAAATAAATAATATACATACTTCAGGGGTGCTTCTGGGGTAGTGAATGGAGCCAGAGATGAGGATTCTCCTTTGGCCATTGATGATAATGGCCTTCCTATCATAGGTGACACTGCAATGGATCAACTCAGAACCAACAAAGAGAACACTGAAGACAAGCAACAGAAGCTTGGAAACTGAGTTGGTTTCCATAGCTTCTTGTAATGTTTATATTTATCCCCTACTATACAACTGAATGGAGGGAAAGTTTTGAAACTATATAAGAGAGACAGAGAGAGAGAGAGAGTGAGGTATGGGTTCTGTTCTTGAATCTGATCTAAAACTGTGTAGTACCTATGACCATTGTGCTTTTGTCTGTGATTCTTTCTGCTAGTAAGTGGTACCAACTGCTACTTACTAAGAGTTCCACACATGTCAGGGAATTGTGTTTTATTTTATTATTATTACCATTTATATTTATGTTTATGTTTTGTTTTGATATTTGGACTGTTTTGCTTAGGTCACAAGAGTTTGAGAACTAGAAAAGCTTGTTCTTTTGCTTTTTAATCAAAGCCGTATTTATTGCTCCAAGTCTTCAACTTTACAACAGCCACATTTACAGCAAACCAAGCTTTAGTCAAAAAAATAAAAAATTGATACTGTTGCAATGAATAAGTTATCTTATGCAACCCAGGGGATAAATCGGAAAATTTATACCAAATGAATCCTAACTAATTATATAAATAAATTTGATATTACACTTTAATTTAAAAATTTTAAGACTTAGATTTATAAATTTTTTTCTAATTTATATATGATATTCAACTTTTCTATTTTTACATTAAGTGAAACTTTATATCATATTTATGCTTCAATAACATCTTGATCCCGTTGGACCCCACCCATCATATTAGAGTTTGCTTTGAGTTAAAGAGTTAAACGCAGCGGAATTTCAAATTTAAAGTTTATTTTATTTTATATATATTATATAGCATTGTAGTAGTAGATATGTAATATCATATCAACAAGTTTTAAGAATTAAAGTAAAAAATAATTTACTAAATAGGAAATATTTTTGACATGCAAGATCCACACCAAATGTGCTTTTGACATTTTGAATGTAATTAAATGTATTTTAGACATTTAAAACAATCCATTTAAATAATAAAAGTTAAAAACATTTTACTAAGTTGGAATTATTTTTAAGCAGCCAATTTTACTTAATAATATATTAGTTATAGTATTTATTAATTTTTTAATAATTATTTTTTATTTTATAATATCTTTTAATGTGTGTGTGCGCGAACAATAATACAAATGACAAAATAAATTAACAGATATTTTGATATATCTATTAAATTTTTTTATCATTTGTAACCACACTAAAATTTAATTATTATAAAATTTAATATCTATATATATGATATACATATTACATTATTCATTAAATTTTTTATCACTTTAATTTTAAAAAAATAAGTTATAAAATATTTTTATGATACATAAAATTCAAATATACGTTAATATAATAAAAATATAATGATAAATATATAATATTGTATTTAAAATTAATTTTGTGATACATTTTTTATTTAATTAAAATAGTGTGTACGTGTATTTTTACTTTATATCTATTGTGTCTTATTAATTTATATATGCATTATATAAAGGTTTAATTAAGTTTCATATATCTGAAAAATAAGTTATTTTTAGATTATTATCTATTTATATATATAGTTAAGAGTTACATCACTAAAAGTGTTATCAATTTTATTCTTGTTTAAAATGAGCAATGTATAAATTATAAATTACATTAAAAATTTATATAGCATTAAAATGTTTAATAAATTACTTCAATTATCTATAATATTTTATATATTTCATTTTTTCAATCACAATTTCATTAATTTTTTACTAATAAGATTAAATACACACATTATCTTACAAATTTTATTTACAATCAACCATTTAAAATTACAATTGGATAAAAAAAATCATTTTTTGCATAACTTTTATATATTTAAATATATTTTTTTCACCTTAAATTAGTGCAACCAACTAGTATTATATGTCGTAATTAAAACATTAGTATGCCTAGGTGAATTCAAACGACTAATAGTTTATTTTTGATTAATTACATTTAAAAAATGCATTTGATATTTGAGACATTCAATCTTTATCTTTTTGTTGGTTGTAAAAATTGAGAGGAGGAACTAGATGAGAAAAAGAAAGTGGAGGGGTGAGGCTCAAACATAAAAAAAGAAAATAAATGTTTAAAACTAAAAGGGGTTAAAAAGAAAAATGAAAGTACAGTAAAATTGAGAATTAAAATTTCAAATAAGTCAAATAATTTTATTATAAACACATGGCATCATGTTAATTATAATATAAATTATTTTATATTTACATTTGTCACATCACATGACAATAAATTGATTGTTAATTTAGACTTAGACACGTGAATAACAAGTTAATTGTTGTACACTTAAATGAAGTGACACAATAATTACATTGTCAAGTAATATGACAACATGAAAGTTATTATTATACACTTAGGCTCACATGATAACATGTTAATTATTATACACATTAATAAAATAAAGTAATACGATAATTATACTTGTCGAGTTACATGACATCACATTTATTATATACTTAAATGAAGTGACACAATAGTTACACCTGTCCAACGACGTGACACATGTAAGTTACTTTTATACACTTATTCACATGATAACATGTAAGTTACTATACACATTAATAAGATGACATAATAGTTACACTTGTCAAGTCACATGTCTTCTCATTTATTATATACTTGAATGAAATGATATAATAGTTACACCTGCCAAGTGACATGACAATATATATAAGTTATTTTTATACAATAAAACACTTAAAAATATGTCAATTATTATATATATTAATGAAGTGAGCAATATAGAGTTTCACATGTCAAATTTACATGGCATCACATTGTGTGTTACACATGTTATTAATGTCAAATAATGTCATGTATGTTTGTTTGCACCATAATTCATTGAAAAAAAATTATTAATTTCTATCTCATTTGGAGTGGATTAGGGTTCACATAAGAGAATAGAAAGAAGAGAACGTAGAAAGAAAAAATAATAGATATAATATTTGATATGATGTGGAATATAAAAGTAAGATAAATAGGTAAAAGGTAAATTGTAAGATAGTGAAAAATATGTGTTAGAAGGATTGAATTCTTTTCAAGGAAACAGATCCTCAGCAATAACATTACTACCGCAGAAGATTTTAACCATCCATTAATTACTTTTTTTATAATAATTTTTATCATAAAAGGCAAGTTTAAAATAATTAATGGTGAGATTGTAAACACTATAGAGTGTATTTTTTTCACCGCAGAGGATCCTGTCCCTAGCTAGCATGTATTTTTTTTTCCTCCATTTTTGTAAGTGTTATATATATAGTGATATTATTTTGATAGTTCATGTGCGATGTCCAATACAAAAAACCCTACAGTCGTGAATCATACGTGTAGAAAATAATCATAATCCCGAATTAGTATTTTTTTAATTTACACTATTTTGTCTTATTTTGGTCTACAATATATCAATCCATTTTTTTTCCTGAACAAATTAGGGTAACATTTTCAATAACTTTTTGCATTTTTAATTATGCTTTTTTCTTTTGGATATGCTTTTCCTGTCCCTGAAAACTACATTTCTCTTGAATTTTATATGCCATTGCCACCATGCCAAATATCTAACAATTTTTGTTATTAAAAAACTCTTTTCTTTTCTTTTTATATATATATCTTTTCCTCTGGCGATAGGAGTAGCAACCCTGTACCACAATGTGTGCACCTTGTTACTTGTTTGCATGTGCAGTAGACCCATGGTGCAGTAGACCCTGTACCACAATGTCAAACTAGATGAGTTTATTATTATTCTCTCTCATGACGACAAATTTTATCATCTATGCGAGTTTTGTTCTGTTATTTGTTCGTGATGCCCTTGTCTTGCGGGGGTTTAGAATTTGCTTCCATGTGACATGATATTTCATATTCGTGTGGTCTCGTGATTTTGCCTTTTCTTTTTTCCTTCTCCTTTTCCTCAATAAGAGAAAAGGAAAATGTGTACGCATGCTAACTTTTATAGATAATAATGAAGTAATGTAATGTTTTAGTTAACGTGTCAAATTAATGTACCATATATAGGCCATGAACTGATCTGTACATTAAATATGTTTATTTGCCTTGGAAAGAGATGTGTAAATCTATAAATATTAGTAACTTTTATTTATAGATAATAATGGAGTAGTATTATTGTTAATGTTTCAAATTAATATACTATATATAGTAATTATAGGTAATGAGCTACTGAGCTACTCTGTAATTTGGACATATATGTGCCACTTTTGATAACGGAAATGATATTATAAAAATAAATAAATATACGGTTTATTAGTTTGAAGTTGAAAAAAAAAATGAAATGTTTTTTCTCTTTAATTACTAATTTTAACTTATAAAAACTCTAAGTAATTTTTTATGTTTTTATTTTTAAAAAATATTTTTAATTAATTAAGAAACACATTAAAATCCCAAATAAAAAAGCATCTTACGATGCTAATTCTTTGATTAAATCATTTGAAAGTTCTAAAGGTGTAGATAATTATTTTTTTTACTTCATTTAATAATTTGATATTCTTACTACACTTGATAGATTTGTAGAATGGATCGCGTAATTCTTGATTTATAAGTTTAAAGGCGTAGATGTTTTTTTTTTTTTTTAACTCTTCAGTGTTAACTATTAAGCAAGGGGCTAGGAACCCACAGATGACATTCTAATATTCAAGTTAACGAGAAATCTAGCATCAAAGTTTGTAAGATATAATGTGTGCATGCGTGAAAATGTTAGTTGCTGTCTTTCGTAAGATTATTTTTGGTTATCTTTATCCTTATATATAAATACTAAATTATTATTATTTTAATTTTCTTATATGGTTAAAAATAAGTGTAAGGTATAAAAAGGTTAAAATATCAGTAAATCGTTACATATCATTTTCCTTCTATTAATCAGTCTGCGAGGGAACATGCACCAAATTCTAATATATAATGATGATCTTGATCTAATTAATAAGAATATATAATAATGATCAGTTAGGCCTTTTTTTGTGTGTGTGTACTTAGACCTTTTCTTTTTCGTAGTTTTATCTTTGTTTTTTTCTTTCAATGACAATATGCTTGCGTACGTAGTATATTATGATGGCTTACAAATAGAGTACATATGCAAATGGCATCGATCTGCATTTGTTTTATTTTGGTTTTAGGTGTCTTGGCCAAGGAAGAAACAAACATTTTTCTTTTGGTAGTAAAAAGAAACAATGCTGTTTGGCGTACCATTGTTACTTTAATATTTATTAGTAGCTGGCATCACGGTTTTTTCTCTACCTAAGACCGTGGCGTTTCTAATTAGAAAAAGTAAGGTAATAACATTGGCAACTGTTATTGACTGCTATTCAATGCATTCTTCCTTCCGATTTGCTAATATTCCCAAATCAAAAGTACTATATATCAACTACCAAATATGTGTCGGTTGTAACTGGAAATATTCTTACCCACCAAGCTTAGTGTGGTAAGGACCATGGTATTTTTTTATTTTTTTTTATAATCGTGTGACAATTATATAGAGTATTTATTAATTTTATTAATAATTAATTTTCTTTAGAAAATTTGTTTGCTAATCATTCGTCATGGAATTTCTTCTTCCACCATTTATTTTTTTATTTGCTAAACTCAAACTTTGAAATTTTATTTAAGGAGTTGGAGTCCAATTTCACTTAAAATAACATGTTAATATATATCATGGTGCATGTTTGAAACAAAATTTGACACATAGATCCACACTCTTTTTCCATATTCAGATATTTAAATAAAACACAAAAATGATTTCAAATTGCGTCAATTAAATGTTGTTTTTCACAGTTACGATGAGTGTCCAAACATTCTTTCTGATAGATGGCAAAAAAATCTTATTTCTCAAGCATGTAATTAGGATTCAATCATCAGGTTCATGTATAAAAAACATCCATTATAGTGTTTGGTTTGAATTCACCCAAATAAAAAATAATTTCTTACCCCATGAAGACAATTAATTTCCGTTTCTATGTCTCTTTCAAGTCCTGAAAACAATTAAAGAAACATTAATTTGTAATTTGTATATTATTATATTTTGAAAATCTTATCGAAGATATAAAAAAGTATAAGGAGACAGCTAGCGCGAGACATCGTAGTTTGTTTCTCTGCAATGTTTTTTCAATTCCCATTGTACTAAGCTACAAATGCAATAACATGATGGTTATATTTGTAGATGGGATGTTTCCTTTCCTTGAACGTCGGTGCGAGCTATTTAATGCCGAGGATGAGGTGAGATAACGACACTAAGGTAGGGTTGGTGTATATAATTATGTTTCCTCTTGCATGCATGAGTGGCAATGTGTGGTGACCCCATTGCAATGGATATAAACAAGGAGAATAGTAATCATTAGCCTTGCCACTCAGATTATTTATTTATGAAAAATGTTTGATAAACACTTAATATGTATTCAATACATAAAGAAAAAATAAAAAATTTAAAAAGAGTAGTGAAAAAAGTATAAGTATAATAAGTTTATATGGTGATAGGTAGAGAAAGATTAAAAAAAATATTAATAAAATGTTTAAAATAAAAAATAATTTATATATCATTATTTTTATTTATTTTGTATCAACAAACGTCTCTTGAAAAGGAAAAGAAAAAACCATTTATCTACTCGATCGATACATGCTGTTATTGATTAACTTGGTGATGGCATGGACAAAATAAAAAATGAATATATAAAGAGAACAAACTTAAAATTAGTTGTAGCATAGTGACTTCGTTATTAGGTTTTTACACATTATCACAAAAAAGAAAATTTGCACTTTACATTGGGATTAATCCATTATCAGCATTATTATTATTGTCACAACAATCATCTTCTAATCTTTGTATGATTATTATCTCTTAAAAATATATGAATTTGTTGTTTTCTGCCTTCTTCCAATGATTATTTCGGATAGTGTAAAAAGATAAATTAAAGAAGACTTTGCAGCTAAGCCTCTATTTCTTTCACTTTTGTTTATATATATTTGTTTGATTAAGAATCCTCTTTAACTAACATTAACACAACAAAAACACATAATGACATCGACTTTGTCAGACACTAACCATAAAAAATTGACGTTAACATTATCAATAATAATAATGTTGTTGCATCAAATAAAAGAGACAGATACCAATTAACACCGGATAAATGGACGCCTAAATGGTGACTAAGAAAAGCCACACAACTCTTTTTTTGTTTTTGTATTTTTTTATATAAAAAAAAAATCATCTTACAAACGCTAATTTTTTAAAACTCTTTGCAGTTAGTTCTGGTTAAACTCATTCCAAATATCGGTGAGTTTCTAGAATGGTTACAGAATAAAAGAGCTATTGTTAAGAATGAGAAAAATGAAGTCCAATAGAAGCCTGTACTCGTTAAATTCATTCAAATTGAAGTATGAAGTTCAGCGAATAAAGTTATTGGTTTTCCTAAACTGTTCGAATCATTGTTCAAATCCTACCAAAATAATATAATGTTACTTTAAAACTCGTCTTCTCAATGTTCAGAGCTACATGAAAATGCGCGCAAATATTAGAATGGCAGGTACATAAAGAAACGCACATACAAGAAGCCACTACCAAACTAGAATCACGGCCCATATTTTAGGTCTTAAATTTTAGCAAACTGCCATTATTTCTTTTGCCGACAAGGTGCTACGTTTGTAAACAAGCAAAAACTCCAATTTGCTTTAAAATAATTTGGGTTGTAAAATATGTATTAAATTAGAGTTTGGACAAGAAATTAAACTCTATTATTCGTATAGTATTTTTATAATATTATTTTTTATCACATTAATTATCAGATTTCTAATTTTATTTTATTTTTAGTTTTCTTTTTGCTCTTAAAAAATTGTAGAAATAATAATAGACAAAATACAGTTTTTCTAATAAATTGTGGGCCAATTTACATAATGTGCAATTGGGTGGACAAAATATTAAATAATTAAATTGGAAATTTACGCAAATGAAACCATTAGGTGGTTTGAATGACAATTTTTTTAATCATCAAGATTTTTGACTCTTTGGTGAGACTTTTGAGATATTTTATAAGTTTTGATCTTTTAAATTAATTATAAAACTAATTTTTAGCTTTCCTGAGACTTGATTATACTTAAAATTTATTATCTCTTCCTAAGAGTATGAATGACGAATTTGTTCGGCACATAAAAATAATTATTAAAAGGTAGAATATAATGTGGTTTTTTTTTTCACTTACTAATATTCCCCCACCCCTACACGTAAAGACTAAGCCGTCCCTTGAATTCTCTCCACTCACTCCTCAATCGTGATCGTTCGCCACCATCAAAGAATCACGAGTTAATAGGAACTAGGAAGGAATTAATATTTAATTTTGAAATTATGTTTTTAGCTCCGAGTACAATCATATATTAATTAGGTATGATTATTAAAGTACTTTTTTAATTAATCTAAATCCGTATTAGATTAATATTTCATTCTAATATGAGGTGAATCGCAAGAAATGGGCCCGTATTGGGATTGGATGTCACTTTGGGCGATTGTTAGTTCGATGGTGAATGGGGTGGGCCAAAAGAAAAAACATATCGGTTGTGGTGATAGTACTTATATAAGAAATTTGATGTTGAAATTTTTGATTGAGTAACGATGGTATAAATGAAGCATTAGATCTAGTTCGATGGGTGGAGCCTTATAGTTATAGGTGAGAGTGTGATCATGGGATATGTCCTAGATATTAAGTCAGTTTGTTTAAATTTATTGTTGAAAAAAATATTTATTTTAATAAAATAAGTAGAAAAATATTTTTTTAATTTATTTGTTTAAACTGTTATGTTTTGAAAAAATAATTTTCTACTAAGAAGCAAATAAGTTAATCTTATTGCTCATAATCTTACAACAACATCAAGGCTTTATGCTAGCTAGCATCCATGATTTTGATTACATTCTCTCTTATATTGTTTTCAACATTATGAATGAGTCTATCCCTTAAAAAAAGTAATTTTTATATGGCTATTAAAAAAAATACTTCTTTTAAAATTATTTTTAAAATTTTAAACATACTACTAGCCCATTAACTCTGTCAAGGCTATTTGCTTCCTTCATCATGTTTGGTCAGTCCGAAAGGTAAAAAACAAAACATTCCGAAAAGATGAGAAGCTATATTAGGGGTGCGGAAGCAACACTCATCTATGAATTGGTAGTTGTGTGTAATCGTATTTAGATATGAAGTGGTAAAACAAGATTAGTCAAAACGTATCAACCTGTTTAACTTATCTTCTTCTACGAGTCAACTTGTATTCAACTTAATAAGTTTTGCCTAGTTAAAAAGTAGGTTTACAATGGACTAAGTGGTTAATCCGTCGGAACAACGATTTTTTTATATTTTTTGAATTCAATAAAAAATTGTAAAAAAGTGCAAGATATTAGTTTTATTTTATAAAAATCATAAAAAAAAAACTATAAGACAATGACTTTGCCTTATAATCAGAGCAAACACAACATTTTATTGTCTTATATTTTATGTTTATTTAACAGAAATATCATTGACTCTATTTGGATAGCTATTTGAACCACATACAACGGACATTTCATGCGTTCCGAGGCAAAATCATAAAAGCAATGTGTAACAAAGATAGGAAGGAATGTCATGATAAACTCAAATAAAAAGAGATATCTTGTGAACAAAATTATTAAAATAAAGAGAATATTTAATCATAGAAAAATGACTAATTAAAATAAATTTAGGTAACTAATAATTAACTCAAGTTACACTATGATGATTAATAATGTGAAGGAAATTTTCATTTTTGAACTCCTTCGCAAACACATACATTGTACTTATAATCTCGAAAGTATGCACGAAAATTTCTAATGCAAGGTCATTGAAATAAGTGGTTTTCTTATATTTCTCGTATCTTATATTTGCATAACATTGTGTTTCAAATATTATTTTATTTGGTTTTCACAAAAGCATTTGACAAGAGATTTAACACAATCTGTTTTAAATGTGGTTGCATCATCTTTCAAGTAGACGTTATACAGTCTTTCAGAAAGATTTACAAAAATTATTTGAAATACAATTCAATCTCTTAAAAATAAACAGAAAATGATAAATTAATATATACAAGTAGTCAAGAAAATCATAGTGAAAACAACTCATAAAAAATGTTCTCATTTAAGAAAACCTCCTAAAAATTATCTTTGAAAGACCGTATAACGTTTGCTTGAACTCAAATTAAACTACGAAGACAGAACAAGATCTAACATATCTGCAATTGTTGAACACTTGAACTCAAATTAAACTACGAAAACAGAACAAGATATGTTATATCTTAATTCTCTTGATAAGGCGATTGAAGTGTAGGCTAGTAGGAGAGTGAAATGGTCAATTTATTATAGGAAATCTTCAGGCAATTCAGATCCTCTCCTGCAACTCTTTCTATTCTCTGTTCATAAAAAAATCTTAATTAAGCAGACATTTACATCCAACGATCCAAATAAATCAAGCTAACAAAATAATAAATAGTTAATCTAGTTCTTGCATTAGTTTAATATAGTTCTAAGTTCAGTGCAAAATAAATTAGGAAGACAATTTGATATATATTTTGTGCTATAATCACTCATTCACCTCAAAACAATTAACTAATTAAACACACTGTTGCAGTCCAACTTATTTTATGTTGAATAAGGAAGAGAATTTTGATAGACACAACACTTAATTCATCAGCACGTGTAGTAACTGAAGCAAGTAACTTCCGAAAAAGAGAGTTAGACGACAAGTTCCAACCCTGGCACTTTCTAGATTCTACACGTCAATCACAATTTCTATAACCATGAAAATAGAATAAAAGAGTTCATGTTAGTCAGAGTGCGATTTGAGCAATCGATTCCACGCATCGCATACAAATTAGCTGTTCAAATTGGCAAATTGCAATGGCATACACAAAAATGTGCAAGTTGTGCCAAAAGAAAGACCCAAGTCACGTGTGCACTATGATTCAAAAATAAATATTTAGAAACTTCAATTTGTGGAGTCTGTATTTAACATAGCAAGATGCAAAAAATACAAGGAGAACATGATAGCTCAGCCATGCTTTATAATGAGTGTATTATGTGTCATATTTAAGAATTTTAGTATGCTATAATTCTTGGAATTTTTACCAGGCATATGCACATAAGAAGAGTGGAGGGAAAGGAAGAAGAAAGCTTGGAATGACCAGCAGACAAATCGTGCTTTAATACTATATTGTGAGTTGGGTCAAATTAAGTGTGTTTTTGTTTTAATTTTGCATACTTTTCAAGGCAGTTGAACCTTATTGAGCGGATTGGTGTTAAAAGGAACTTTAAACGGAAAAACAAATAATTTAAATTATCCAATTGATAAGGATATGATTCATATGTAACATGTGAGTTTGAATTTTCTTACCAATATTATAATTCTATTGGTAAATAATTATAGGACTATCTCTCATGCTAGAATTCATTTTGGGTTTTCAACACACTTTTAAGTGGGTATCTTAGTGCTATATATAGTTTAAGAACTTTCAATTTTTTACTAAACCATAAATTTAGTTTGAGTTTTTTATTTATTTTTAATGAGTCTCATAGTATAGTATGTTTTGGATATACATACAAGAATCAATTTTAGTCTATAAAATCACGATGATACATAAAAAAATAGAAGCAACTATTTATTATTTTTTCTTCATTATAAAAATTTAATTAATATTTTCCATCATAAATTTAATCCAAACACACACTCACTCCTTCTTTATCAGTTACTTTTGTTAAAAACAATTCTTAGATTCTTGTAGAAGAATCGATTATATAAGTCACATGTCACCTCATTTCTCTCCAATGTAAAAGTAAAATAAGATATGAGTTCTTATTTTTAATAACCCTAGTATGAACTTGCATAGAAGATGTCCTAAGCATCTCTATAAACATTTTTTTAAGCTTGACATTTGTCTTGTCTCTAGATTTACCTTACCTAAACTTTTTTTTATTAAAAAAATTATTTTTTAAAGTAATTCTTATAAACCTTATTTTTTTTTAATTGTTGTAATTTTTTAATTGAGTGTGTCTAAAATTAAAATCAGCTGTTAAAGTCCTTGTTCAAATATTCTGGAAAAATTTGCGTTAAAATTACAAAATTTTATGAAATTTTTAAGGGGGCCCGGGGGCATCTATATCCTCATGGCAATGATATGCCCCTAAGAAGAGGGCCACCCCTCTACATTTGGGTTACTAAGAAGAAAGGATAAAAGGCCCTTTCACATTATAGACGTCCATTTGCTTGACTTGGTCCAATTATATGTGGTCTTCCACACATGATTGTTCACTGTATGAATCTGAGTTGAAATCTAACAGCTAACAGAATGTCCAATTCGGAAAGCCATGGAGACCTTTTCAATTTGGAAGGTGCATAACAAGAAAAGTTCATGGTTATTCACACCTCAGCCTCTCTTGGCAAGTTTTATTGATATGTTATGCTAGATTAGATACATGGTGATGGCTACATTAAATAAAAATGATAGATTCCCAGTTCAATTCATATCTTGCATTTCATCTTATTCCATTGGTAACAAGATACGGAAAACTGATCAGATGACAATTGACGTTGAAATGTTTACCGATTGTGCGAATTTTTATTGAAATATTTACTTATATTTATCTCATCTGAAGAAAACGGTTAGAAGATTTGAACTTGTTACCTATAAAAAATGTGATGTGAGACTCTGTCTTACTCCATTCACCCATCTTTTAGGGTTGTTATTATTGATTTTCTTTTTGGGTTAAACAATTTGGGTGTATAAAATTTTTTCTTACAAGAAGGTACATAAGATTTTAATAATTTGATCATACCATTATGAATTGGCATGCTTAAGTACTGGCTTATTAACAATAATGTATTGTACGTAATATTATCATTAAAAGAATTTAAATACGATAAAAATTATTAAAACTGGGGTAGAGAGAAAAGATAAAAGAGGAATGGACGAACTTTGCATTAAAAAAAGGAAGGAATGGATGAACTTACGAGGAGAGTTTGCTAAAATGCTCATGTTTATTCGAATTATTTTTATGTCCAGCTGTTAACATTTTATGTTAGGCATGAATTGTAAAGGGAGAAAATAAGGAAAAGTTAAGGATTAATTAAATACCTGTTTTCTCTCAAATAAATTTGTAAGATTGCCGGTAGATATTAAAGAGATAAAAAAAAAGTTTCAGACTTCAAGACACATGGAGAAAGGTCTTATCATTGAGGAGAAGACTGAAGGATAGATAGTATTCTATCCTATTTAAATTAATTCATGATAAGATACACTTATTCAATTAGTTTATTTTATGTCTTTTATTAGTTAAGGTAGGATAAACAAATTTTCCATTTTCACTCTTATCTTTGTATTGTATTTTTTGCTCTCGTTATTTTGTCTGTGATTTTACGGAAATGTCTCAGCACAGGTTTACTCTACATTAGCATGGGTTTTGACCTAGTCTCTCCATAATGTTTCGTATTTTTTTTTTTCATTAATAAAGTTTGGTTGGATGGTGCAGAGAATCTTTTGTAGCTAGGGTGCCAATCTGGAATGCTAATCCCCTTTTTATTCTCCATCCACCCATTTTTTTTTTTTTAAAAAAAACTCTTATATCTATTGTTGTATAAGCCTAAATCCAATGATACGTTATCCATTTAAATGTGAGTTTATATGAGTTGCAAATCAAACTGATTAACTAACCTACATTTTTTTTATAATTTTTCAATTTTTTGTTTTTTTAATAATTTTTCATTTTTAAAAAAAATTTAAGTTATTTTAATTTTTTAAAATAATGTTTATGTACATTCTACAACAATTATGAGTGAATGTGCACTACAATTATAAGTCCATTTAACTTGTTGACCAACTTACCTATGATGTGTTTGGATTGCAGTTGCCTCCAATTTAACTCACATTGAATTCAATTCCTCACTCAGATAATTTTGTACATCAATGAATTAGAATTTGGAAAATCTTTATTTAAAATGATATAAATGTGTACATAACTTTGTACATCTATGAGAACTAATATATATCATAAACTAGTTATTATCATCATCTTTATCCCACTTATATTAGTATTCATTTGTCACCATTATCTATTCTCACAATCATCAATATTTATTTCTTGTTGTTATCATAAATCATTTCTCTTATCATCATCATATCATTGTTATTTTTATTTTGTCACTATTATTATCGTCACTTCTATTAATATAAATATTGTCACAATTATCATTATCATATATGTAATTACAATCATTATTATCTTTATTACTAATGTTATTATCACCTCTACCAATTTTGTTCTACCTTGTCATCATTATTTTCATCATCATCATTGTCATTATTAATATTATTATTGTCATATATTATTATTATCACCACATCTGTCATTATGTAAATATTTTCATATTGTCAATAAATAAAGAATTACTTTAAATATAATTTTGAAGTACTTCTTACAAAAATTAAACAATTTTTAATTATATTATAATCTATACTAACATAATAGTATTTTAGTTTATTTTACATTATCAATGTATTTTAATTAAATTTAAAATATTTCAATATTTTTTAACAAGAGAATAAAAAAATGAGTAAAAAAGTTAATGTAAAATATTTATTGTAAATAATCGTTCGCGAAATAACAAAACCTTAAACAATGTTAACCTTTGTTTAGATTTAAACTTCAAATTGATGGATTTTTTCTAAAAGAAAAGGTTCAATTTTGCAAAAGTGTGGCTCATAAAAAAAAAAAAAAAGGTGTGGCCGTGTGGGATTCGCTGAAACTAGTGGATGGGAGCCCACCTTCATTAAAGTGAAGAGCGCATACGAATGCCATAACAGAAAATAAAGCATTAATGGGGTGGGCAAAGCAAATATTAATATGGACGGGGAGGATAAGGTAACAAAGAAAAATAGCATTTTTCAAAAATAGAAAAACGAATATGGCATATTTGTAGATTTATGTGTACTTTTATTTAAACAAAGTAGATTCGTAGAGTTCCAAAATAATTATCAATTCAGATTATTTTACACACAAAAAATAACAAATGGATGAAATAAAATAATGATTTTATAAAATTAAAATTGTATTATCGTTATTTTATTTATAAATTTTGATGTCTACTATTAATAATATAACATTACATAAAGAAACTAAAATAACAATTATAAAGAGAAGGAGAAAATAGTTTTTAACAATAAGTGAAACAACATCAATGACATTTTAACACTCTTATTTTGTCCATAACTCATTTGTGAGTGATTTATGAAGTGTATGTTTAAAGTTTCAACAATTTTTATGTTAATTATGAAGGGCTTAACACAACTTTCATCTACTTTGGGATCATACACAATTGTATAATAGTACATTAAAATGAGCTTTTAAATAATAAAAAACGTAACCAAGAATATATTATTATTTATTCAAATTAAAATAAAAAGACACTTATATATATATAATAATAATAAATTTTAATGTCAATGCAATGATAGTTTTTATATTTTCATTTAATCATAAATCACCGTTTGAATTATTTTAAGATAATTGTTTTAAAAATTAATAAATTTACCATAGTAAGTTGTGATTGAATTATTGTGTAAAACTTTTTTGTATTGTTAGTGCATAATCATTGTTCTCTATAGAATAATATATGAATTTAATCTAAATAGTAATAATAAGATTGTCGTTTTCAGACAGATAATTACACATAACATCTATAATGTATAGTTGCTTGATGAGTTATTTATCTTAATTTTGTAGATCTTATAATTTCACATAAATTTAAATACTTTACATGAAAATTCACTCCAATTTTAAGGTTGAGAAAATGAGTGTTTAAATTAATTTTGTAGGTATTATGATATAGATATGTTAAACAACGATTGTTTATATAAGCAATTATTCTTACACAAGCAACTCCATGTCATATGTTCCAATAAAAAAGAGATAAATAACATCAATTAAAGTTAAACAACATCAGTTAAAGTTAAGCAAATAATGTACACACCCATTGGAAATGCTCTTAAAAGTTCATACATAAAATGATTTATAATTAAGTCAATTGTCAATTGAGTTTATGAGTTTTCTCTCATTTACACTCAAGTTTTTCTACGTTGATTTCATGCCATATTTAACTCATTATTGTTCTTTGTTAGACTATTGGCAAACATACGTCGTAGGTTACAAATTTATATAAAAATATTGTCTCCATAGGAACTTGAGTTACTCAATTCCTTCGGGTAAAGGTTATTAGTTTAATAGTCATGCACAAATTCAATTGAAATATCATGAGTTTGTCTAACTAACGAAAAATAACTAAAGTAACGGAATAACGTAAATAACAAAATTTAGTGCATCGGAAATACGTAAAGTTACAAAAATAATAATAACGAATTTAATTAATTCAAAAAAAATGTAGGATTGGATTTCATTGTTCATACCCTCAGTATTCTAATGATATTAACATATATGAATCATTTTCTAACATTACTGATGCACACTTTAAATTACCTCGAATCGATTCCTCGCATTCGAGAATCCTAAAAATATTTACTGAATATTGATCCCTCACATATGAAATAAATATCACAATATTACAATCATAATCTCGTGCTATTTACAATAAAAATGTTATGCTCTATTCCTAGTAACGCAACGTAAAGAGTAAATTCATTCAGTTCAAATTCTAAGAGTACTTTTCAGCCTAACTTAAAATCTAATTTCATAAAACTAGTGATCAATAGATCAA